>NW_010250004.1:0-244 GCF_000690775.1 Eurypyga helias
GAAAGTGGGGCGGGGGGCTGTGGTGCTGGGTCCTGGCACCCCCAACCCCGCCGGGTGACACCCTGGGATGTGGGTGCTCGCAGGGGCCAGCTGGGAGACCCCAATCCGTGGGGAGAGGCGGATGCGGCACGTGGGTGCGTGTGATGGCAGAGCAGGGGGTGCTGCACCCCTCCAGACTCCCCCGAGGGCTGAGGGAAGAGTTTTGGGGGCGGGAAATCCCCCCTGGGGACCTGCCTGGGCTCGG
>NW_010250005.1:0-10522 GCF_000690775.1 Eurypyga helias
GGCGGCGGCTCCGAAGTCAGGCCTTGCGGCGCCGGCAGGCGCGCAAGGAAGGAGGTTTTCCCTCCCCGATTCCTGCTTGCAGAGTGGGACTGATGCTGCCTCGGCGGGAGCAGGGTGTTCGCTGGGTTCGGGATGAAAATACCTGGGCCAGCCTTGCTCGGTCCGCCTGCAACGCTAGTGATCCGCTCATGGCAGAAAGCCGCCGGCAGATGAGACCATGACTAAGTGGCCAAAACGTAGGGTGACACAAACACGACTCGGGATAGCCGTCCAGAAGCGTCAGGGCTTTTCAGTTTGCATTTCCAGGCAGTATCTGCTCAACGTTTGCTTGCAGCAGACAAGATAAAGTAGCTCCGTGGCACCCTGCAGTTTTGCAAATGGAAACAGACTCTAGTTGTGCTGTGCATTGGCTTAAATGATTTTGAGGTCAGGTGACGCTTAGCTGCATTATTTTCACATTTTCTTAGTCTCGAGTCACATTGTGAAAATGCCTATTGTTGGGGAACAATACATTCTTACTCCAAGGACTGAATCCACTTCTTACAGTGTAAACTTCTCTGAATGTAAAAGAAGTAGTATATACTTCTTTTCAAACCTTTCCTTCTTGCAGGCAATGTTTAGCATCTCTTACCTACAGCAACCAAACATGCTCCTCCTTCATCATCCTGCAGCATTTCTTATAACAAATGTTTTCCATTTGCACAAATAATGAGCTGTACTGTGTCATTTTTGGTATTGTGCTCATCTTTGAATCTTAAAGAAATCCCCTCTTTCTCTGAGCTTCTGTATGTGGGTGTGAGGAAGCCATGCTTTCACGTTATTATCCACAGGTCTTAGCTCCTAAATATTCACTTGGACTTAGTGGGAACTGAACTCAGTAAACATTTTGTTGTAAATATATGGCACTTGGAAGAATGTGGTTATTTTTTTCTGAAGTTGAAAGGAATCTGCCTGTATAATAGGTAATCAGTACTGTTTATCACAGTCATTACCAGACAAAGGCTGAGAGGCCTGATCACTCTGTGATCATGAGATTATTGTATAATCAGACAGGTTGGCAATGGACAAGGGCGATTCCTCAGCTGCTCAGAAGCTTCTGAAGGTGAAGCTTCTGGCTACATAGTGAAAGCTGAAACAGGCATTCAGGCCCATCTAGATAGGACTCTGAAAATCATGGGTTCAGGGGAGTCACAGATAGTAAAATCTAGAGTCCCTCCAATGCCTACACAAACTTCTTAGTGGTTCAGTGCAATTTGTGTTTCACTTGCTGGGCTGTCCCAACTTGTAAGTCTTATGTCAGCTTGTTGATTTTGACCTCTGCTTTTCTGATTAATGGTACTAGACCACTTTATAAATTTGTTTCTGAGACAGAAACAAAACCTGGTAATTTTGCTTGAGTTTATTTTGAAGAAAATGTGGCTCCTGTGCCTGCTGAGGTGCTTGTTGCTTCTTTTGAGACTGTGGGAGAGAAAAAAGAGCAGTTCAAGAATGTCACGTTCATAACCTGTCCCTTCCCTGTGTTCTCTGATCATGCAAGTGGTTCTACTGTCTTTAGAAGTCACTGTGGACAAGAATTTTCTTTACTGACTTGAAGGCAGAGCGATTGTTTATAAAGCCTTAGGTCTGTAGGTGTCCCACTGACATGCTTAATCATGCAAATAATCCCAGGGTTTTCCATGATGGACTGTTCATGTGACTAATAAGAATATACAGCATCTAGGTAGAAACCCACAGAAGCAGATCAATTGGAAGTCAAAGCTTCAGCAGAGATCATCTTTTGGCATTCATCTGGCTCTCTGCACTTCTGTGTAGAAGACAAATTGGGGCACTCCACCTAAGTCTACTTGTTCGTGCCAGACCCCTGTGTCCACCCATAAATTCTACAGACTGCTGCCCACATGGCAGCTGCAGAAGGGACAGGAGAGTACTGGGGCACAGTTGGCACGAGTGGGCTCTGGTATAGGAATAGCGTTATAGTTGTTCACTCATGCTTGCTGTGCAGCTTAAATGATCTTATTACAAGTGCCCTGTCACCGCTTGCAAGGTGTCTTACTGTCTTCAACAAATAGTTATAACAGGCCCAAGTAAAGTATCCTGTGTATTTGAACAGGCCAGCTTTGCATCCTGAATGCTAGTTCTATAGGTGTTTGTTTCCTTACACAGTTGAAGGTATGAACGAGTTGGCAAGCCAGTGTGTGTGGATTTTGTGTGTGTTGACCACAGGCAGACACATTTTTTCAATTCTTGAGATTGCCATAAAACAATATCGTGAGACTAATTACAGCTTAATTGTTTTTGTGTAGGCACAAATTTGTTTCGCAAAAATATGTTTCTTCTAATGAAAACATGTTTAATTGTACTCAGCAAAGTGCCTAAAATCCATTAAATCTAAGGAGAAATTTTATTTTTTTGTAATATGCATGTGATACAGAACACATGGAAAGTGTGCTTTTCATGCTAATTCATCAAGTCTAACTGCCTGTACATGCTTTAAGGTTTGCTCCTAAATATGAGCAACTTAAAAATGCATTTGAAGTCCTGAGTTAAAAATAGTTGACTTGCCATTTCCCTGCACCAGGGAGTCTATTTTTGTCTTTATTCAGTAGCTTGCAGACAGGCAATTCTAGGGGATGTTACAGGTCTCCTCTGCAGCAATCCAGACCCTGGAATTCTGTGCTAAATCATTTCAGGTTGGTTAGCAGCCCTGGCTGAATATTATTGCTTCTCCATTGCATACAGATGTTTCTTATTGAGTATATATGGAAAAAATAGGAAAGCGTATTCTAAACTTTAAACATGCTGTCAGTTCAGTCTTTAAATAGTGACCTGATTTCACTGTCACCTTCATAACCCGGCTGAAATTCAAGGGAAGGAGCAAACAAAAACTTAAACTACTTGACTCTCCTTTGTACTCTAGGGTACTTTTGCCCAGCAAAATAAATATTTTTACTGGAACTAAATCCCATCAGTTGCTAATTTTAAATGTTATTATGTTAAACATGTTTGTTTATGGTACCTCTATGTTTCAAAGGATTTTCTCACTTGCAGGGAAGAAGCATTCACTTCAGAGCTGTGTAAGGAACAACCAAAAATGTCAAACTGTGACAAAGAGATGTCTGCTTTTCTTCATAAACTGGGCGTCTCAGGCATTTAGGCAAGCTAAATCCCTGAAAAAATAAAACCTTTAAATCTTCCGTGTATTTAACATATTTGCTATAACATTCTGAAAATATTTTACTAATATTGATTTTTTAAACACAGAGGTTTAAAAAGGAACATTCAAAAAGTCCTAATCTTTACATAGTACAGCAGCTTTTTTCATAATTTTATCAAGTCTTTTATGACAGTCAAGATTAGTTTATAATCCACTTCCTTTCTGACAAGAACAGCTGCCAGTTTTTTAGCGGTTGCCTGTCTGTATATATTTGCACTTTCTTTGTGTGAAAGGCATTTTGGGAGCCGGGCAGAGGAATGGAATCTGATTCATAAGAGGTGAATAAGAACTCAGTTAGGTTTTGGTACAGCTGTCCAAAACATTCAGTCTTTCTTGTGCGGGTAGGCCACATACATGGTGACTGCATTCTTCTTTCTTCTCAGTTTTCATGTTTGCCAGTTCACTATATGAGGCTGATGGAGAACAGTTTATTCTACTGTACTCCTCCTATAATGGAAGATGTATAACTATGGGAAACATACCAGCCCCAGAGAGCAAAAACATTTTGATTCCTTCTATCAGTGAACATTATCTGCCATCAAACACATTTTCAGAGAATCAGCTGGCAGTTAGAACTTTTCAGTATTCATTTTGAAAACAGCATTTATGCTTACAGTGATTTTTTTCGTGAACTGTTTTGAAGGGCAGAGTTTTATGTCCGGCTGCTTTCAAGCACTGGTGCTTGAGAATCCAATACTGCATATTCTAGGAACAAACGATCAGTATAAAATAAATCTGTGGTTCCTGCAGGGTGTCTCACGGGCACATGTTGCTTCCTTCATCCTAGAGCTGGGTTGCTTCTTCCACTTTGTGTACAAAAGTGAAGCATCTGTCATTTCTGCTGGCCCCTTTGGGCCTTTTTCTGCATAACTGATACGTTTTGCCAGTGTTTTTGAGTTGAGGGAGAGCAGGTTGTATGAAAAGGATTTTACTGTTGAATAGGCATTTTTTCTTAATGTGCTTACGAGTTTTATTTCTGCTGTTGGTGGGAGAATAATAAGAGTATCACATTATGGCGAGTTTTCAACAGGTGCTTTCCTGGAGACGGTGGAGATTAACACTGCAGTGCCTGTTGTTTGATCTGCAGCACTGAAATCAAAAGCTTTGCCACAGCTGCTTCAGCTGGCAGCGAGGCAGGGCCCTTGGGGACCTTCGGCAGGATCCGGTCTCCGTATATCTCTGGCTGAAGTTTAAGAGCACTGGTTATTTGTTTATTTGTGACAGCTGGTTGTTGCCAGTGATCCCCTGCATTTCACACATAGTTAAACTTAAGCAGAGAGAATTCCTGCCCTTTCTTTCGCTTCTTACATAAGTGTGCTGAGGCCTACATGTGGATAGGGACGTTATAACAGATGTGTTAAAATGTGTTCTGTGTTTTGTCAGAAACATAAAGCACCATGAGCAATCTTATCCCAAACATTTTGGACAGACATTGGCTGTCTGATAGGTTGTTGGAAGCATCCAGAATCCTGATTTACATTAGAGTGTGTTTCTATACTGAAGTCAGTGGCAGAACTTTTATTGACTTTCACTCATACAAGAACGGCCCCTGAAGTTGTTCTTGCTGTCCAGCCTAAATTGCATTGGAAAGTGGTTTGGAACTTTGGTATGTTTAAGTGAATATTCTGAAATTATACTTCTCCCTTGATATCTGGCAAGTTGCATAGCTGAAAGTTTCGGTATGTGTGCGCACTCTAATAGGCAGCATTCACTTTCAAACCAGATTTTGCATTCACTTTCAAACCGGATTTTTTTGGCCTACTTCATACACATTTCAAAATGCATTCTTCTGAAGACCAGTAATGCTTTAATAGAGTAACAAAGATAAGATAGAATATTGATAAAATGCAAATTTTCTTTAGTAAAGATGTGATACCTTCCTATTAAGAGCAAACTGAAAATTACAATGGAAATGGGTAGATGGTGAAATGACTGTAGTTGATGACCAAAACCTTTGTGATTCCTTTTATTATACAGTTTGAATTTAAACCAAACCAACCCACCAAACAAACAAACAAAAAACAATAAAGTTTATTTAGGAAGTATTTTCCAGATTTAGGAAGGGTTTTTTACAAGGTCGGATTTGTAAATTCTCAGGTCATTAATATCTTTTTCATAAACATAATTAGGTAAGAAAAATAATACTCTTCCAAGTGGTGATTTGATTTTTTGCTGAAGATTAAGGCATTGGTATAGAGCTGCTGAATATTCAGAACATTCTGGGGCTGAATTTCAGCATAAATCTTAGTGAAAGTATCAACAATTGAGAACAAAGATGAAGCCTAAACATACAACACAGAAGAAGATAATAGCTCTGCTAGGTATCTTTTCCAAACATTTTTGCTGGGAACTTCAAAACTTCTGAATGGGTATGGATATCTGGATATGTGAATCTTTTTAGTTTGTTTGCTTTGCTGTTAAGAAGTTGTGTGAGAAATAGGGTGAGTGATTTTTAGGTGTCTTTGAAAAGCTCCCTGGTTTTTGCTAAAGGAATGAAACCCACAAATGGTCTGCAGGTTTCTGGCTTTGTGCCAAAAGGCTATTTTGAGGATCTTTTCTTTCAGGTAATGTATTGCTACAATGTGCTGTACGATTCAGTAGGTTTCTGGTCTGTAGCTGGTACTGGACTTGTACCAGACTTGCTGTGTCATGGAGGACCTTGTAGGAAACACAAACTATTTACCCCCACCGCTCAGCAATTGTGTGTATATATTCAATAACACCAGAAACCACATAAAACTTAAAAGGGTATCTTAACAATTCTTTTTCCCTGATACGTAGAAAAAGCATGCACTGGCTTGATGGAAGGTTTTTAGCTTTAGAGAAAGAGGTAAGACTGCAGGGGAATTGAGAGAAGGAAAAAGGTGACATTTCTTGCAATCAGAGATTAAAATTATATGCCAGGCATTTATTTAGCTGTGTGGAAATTGTGAAGACCACTTACTTTTTAAAATGTTTTGTAGGAAGAAAAGACCAGGTGAGGATGTGTTGTTCACCCTGTCATCATGAGCCTTTCTTTGTTTTTGTGAAAGCATTTTCCCCATGTTTTTACATTATTTACAAAATCATTGATTGATGATGTTTTACGTGTTGAGATACAAGAAGCATAGAGCTTTGCCAATTCTTAGACTTCAAAACTATCTATAATCTTAAATTCATAGCATATGATAGGAGGGATTTCTGTAGCCTCCCAAATGTACTTAGCTTTGGTCCAGACTTCTGTCTATTTTTTAACTTTCATAGCTGTTTTTTGATTTTCAGATGAGTGATGTGTCACAGTGAAATGGCTATCAGTTCTTCATAAGCTCATGACCAAAAACATTTAAAAGTCTGACTTGAAAGCTGTAAAGAAGATGGGTTATTGACATACCGGAATAATTTGCACTCCTTAGACTAGTGGCATTAAGCTAGCAGAGAACTCTGCATTTTGCAAATATCTCACACCAATTTTTGCAGTTCATGCAAGAACTCAGTCATCAGCAAGAAAAACCAAAACCAAAACCAAAAACCTAGAAGGAATTACTAAGTATAAACAGAAACAACATACTTTAGGTTAGCTTCTAAGTACTGCAGTTCAGAAACTCATAGTAAGCTTGCAAGGAGAGCTACCCCAGGTGTCCCTGCCCATGGCAGGGGGGTTGGAACTAGATGATCTTTAAGGTCCCTTCCAACCCTAACCGTTCTATGATTCTATGTTATCTGTGCTTCCCCCAGCCTTTGTGCCTTAGTATGTTTCTGGCTCATATGAGCACAATAAACACCACTTGTTTGAGCCACTACCAACCAGCCCGCTGTCTAGGTGACAGATGTTTTCAACCAATTGCTGTATGTAGTCTCCTGCAGTTATGATTCATGTGAGATGGGAAGAAGCTCACGTTTCCCTGGGAGATTTTTTGGTGCATGCTGCAGATCTGAGCTGTTTCTTTGCTATGCGGTGGCTAGGATGAATGTGTTTTGGCACACAGAGAAGGGGAACAGTTTCAGGCTTGCAGGATGTGTTCACTGCACCTAGTTTCAGGTGATGCTCTCTTCCAGGACAGTCAGGTTTCACAGTAGGTGTCTTTCTATACAGTTCATCTACCCTTGCTATTGCATTACATAGGGAACAGCAGCTGATGGGAACATACTGCAGATTGTCTTCTTTCTTCTGCACGACCTCTGAAGTCATTGTGGACTTGGAGTTGGGTCAGACAGTCACCCATGAATCACCCAGACTGGAACATAACATCTACTGCTCTTGGGATTGGCACTGGTTCGTGCATGTTTCATAGCTGGATCTTTTTTCAGTGCAGAGTGAAGGGCTGAAATCTGCAAGCGTTCATGGGGAGAGAGCACTGAAGAGCTACTACTGAGTTCTGCCTGTCAGAGGAGGTTCTGTTGTAATACTGTTTGACCTTTGCAACTCAACTAGCTCATTGTAAACTTTAAAAAAAAAACCCAAACTGAGACCTTGTCTGTCTCGTGGAGTGTAAATGTTAGTGACTGAAGGTTCTTTGTGAGTGTTTGCTGTCATTAAAAAAGAAATTTTAAGACACACTCCTTTCTCCAACCCACAGCTGAAAATGTCATCCTCTCATGCACTTTCTTTTGTGACAGTTTCAGGTCTCATTTTTTTCATAAAATCACAAATCCAAATATTTGTACACCTGTTTCATTAGGACTTCAGCACATCTACCTGCCTGTGGAAATTGTGAATTTTACTGATGATTACAGCATGGCTGCAATTGTAAGAGCAGCAGATGTACTGCTGAAAGAAGTAAAAAAATAAAATGCGCTACTTACAAACATTACCAGCCTTGTGGATAACTGTTAAACATAAAAATCTCTGTGAATCTGATACTCAGGACATTTACATAATTTGTGTGTATCCTCTTTTTCAATGGCTCCTTTCTGCCTTAAATGTATATGTATATCTGTAAGTATACAGTATCCAGGTGAGAAAGTTGTTTTCTTCATATTTCTGGCTGCTGTTGTTTACAGATGATGACCAAAAATGTGTGTGTCTGATCTTTCAGAAGCTCAAGTGTGTACCGAACCTATGGTACCTGTCCCACTGGCTTCTGCGTATTGCATTAAGACATCTGCATGCATTAAGTACATGGAAGAAAACAGGAACTTTGACAAACTGTACAGTCTGACTACTCAATACTGGATAATGGCTTACACAGGAACTTCACAAGAAACGTAAACATAAAATTTAAACATAAAACATGAATTTAAACATAGAAGTTCCTTTGGGTTTTCTCTTCCTTTCAATTGAGCTTTACAACTGTGGTTTGAAAATATTTTCTAAATTCCAGGTTAAATATATTGAAAGGCTATTTGAACTACTTCTTGTGCCAAAACTCTCCTTTAGCCTAAATAATTCTGCTAAAACCCCAGTCAATTTATAGACAGCAAACGTATCCCCTACAGCCTTTGACTTGCTAAGCTAAGCAACCCACCCTTCAGTCATCTCAGCTCAGGCAGGCTTCACTGTATTCCTTCTCCATATATATATTTCCAGTTTCATTTCAGCCTGTGTTGAGATTTTTGCCCAGCACAACAAGAGTTCACCAGCATACTTGTGCAGTGCCATTTTCTAGCTGTTACTAATAGCATTTCAATCGCTGCTGCTTTCCACGGGGGACAGACAAGATATTTTTGTGTTTGGAGCATTGTACGTGGTTTCTTCCTGACAGCGTCAGCCTTTGGTGTTAACTGGAGAGTGAACTGCAAAAAGCGCTAACTCCAAGCTTTCTTTTCCTGCCATGGGACATTTCTGCAGCTCTATGAACCTGTTAAGTGTTTAATTCAGTAATGTGCACTTGCGTTCCATGAGTGTGCTGAATGTGCATGGACACTCCAGAGCATTTGTACTGTGCTGCTCACATAGAAATTCTGTCAGCCCTCTCCTGTCCTGGGAGTCTATGCATGGTCCTTCCTTAGCAGTTCTGGCTGTTGTGCCGGAACAACAGAACTGCCCAGCATCTTTGAGCTAAAGAGAGACTGAAGACGTGCTGTATCTATGGAGTGTGTCTTCTATGTGCCCCCAGGGCTCAGGGTCTTCCTGGGTACAGCCTTGCAGTGGGGCCTGTTGCCGTGTTTTCTGGTGCAGCTTGCCTGGACGATCTCTCAATGTGCCCCTTCTGATGAGTTCTGTTGCTGTCTTGCACAGCAGTCTCTCCTACCTTTTCTGTCCTCTGTTGTTCCTATGAGTGACACTGTGTTTCTGGTCTTCCTTCCTTTGCCCTGCTGCACATGCACAGGCTGGGTCAAAGTCCCACGTGCAGGTCCATGGCAGACCACTCACTGCTTCTCTTTGCACATGACATATTAGGTGACATAAAACATATCTTAAAGGTCCTGAGATGTTTTGAGGCAGCATCAACCCATCAATCGGAGTATGTATCAGACATTTGCTTTCCAAAAAACAGATAGCTCCCTCTGAGCATCGATAGCTGGAATAGAAGATAGTAAGGCAAGGCTCCAGGGAGTATCCAGGGACGCCTTTCAGTACTCAAAAGGGAGCTTATAGGAGAGATAAGGACAGACTTTTTGGTAAGGGGTAGGACAAGAGGTAATGATTTTGAACAAAGAGAAGGTAGATTTAGACTAGATACCAGACTGGACACTGAAACAGCTTACCCAGAGAGATGGTAGATGCTCCATCCCAGGAAACATTCAAGGTCAAGTTGCACAGGACTCTGAGCAACCTGATATACTTGAAGACGTCCTTGCTCATTGCAAGGAGGTTGGACCAGATAACTTTTAAAGGTACCTTCCAACCCAAATCATTCTATGATTATACGTTTCTATGAATAGAGAGACTGTTTCCTTCACTTGCTAGCAGATCTCTGTGTAGCTTTGGTGGAGTATTGAATATATACTATTGGAAAGGTGGAATTGCTGTGTTACAGATAATTCAGTACTTATGTCTAAATATGAAAGTAACCTGTATTTACTAACTTCAGTTTCATTTATACCTACCTATCACCAATTCTTTAAAAGCTGTTTTTCAAAATAAGATATTCCTCCCTGCAATTCTTACTGCAGCTGTGTAATATTGAATTAAAAGAAGTGGTGGATTTGCTATCTATGTGTAATTGGGCCTAGGGGTGTTCAGTGTACATATATGCAAGATTAATTTGGTTAATGATTCATGCTTACTGCCATCATCTTTAAATATGCAGTAGTATTGCTTTTGTCCTGAGCAGACGGAGATCATCATGAATACATACTGTTCTGGAAAATAATCCACTGCCAGAGTAGCAGTAGTGAAAAGGTTTATACAGGTAAAATACAGGTTCAATTTCTACACCTCAGTGT
>NW_010250006.1:0-210 GCF_000690775.1 Eurypyga helias
TTTGCCTCCCTTTTGCTGCACTTGCCCACCTCACGTGTGACAAATAATAAAAATAAACGTGTTGACATTTAGGGGGATGAAATTAAATATAACGGGAGAGAGAGTAGGAGGTGACTTAGCGGCTCTGAACGTGTCAGGTGCAGGCAGCTGAGGTGTGTGCCTGTGTGAAAGCAGGTTTCGCCCTGGCAGGTTCGTCTCTGCCCCCCTCCC
>NW_010250006.1:277-1858 GCF_000690775.1 Eurypyga helias
GGGAGGGGGGGTGAAGGGGCAGCAGTGGGCGAGGCAGGTGGTGGAGATCCTCTCCTCCATCAGGAGAGATCTGCTAATACACACCTTCCAGAAAAGATCCATTGGCTTGGGGGAGAAAAACAGAGAGGGGAGCCTCTCTGCTGAAACACTTTGAATGCAGAGACCTCTTCAGAGGAAGAGAGTGAACTGTGGCATATATATTATTTTTAAAATGAGGAGTTGTCCTCTTAAATAAGGGCAGCTGAGTAAACATACATAAAATACTGCAACCCGTTTCAGAGGACTAACACCTGGGATTAGCTGATCTGCATTGTGAATAATGCCAGCATCAGAGCTGGCTTGAATTGGATTTTCCCTGCCATAACAAGAAAATAGCAGCAGCGAAAGAAACCAAGTGGCAGGGAAAAATGCGTTTTGAAATTTTAAAAGAAACCTTCTAAGAAACCATTGCAATTCTTCCTCATCCCATGAAAATAAACCAGTAGGTGTGCCACGTACAGTGAAGCCTGCCAGTTCCTGCTGGGAGCCCCGTCCACTTTATATGGTTTTGAGCTGTATTGGAAAGAACTAGAACGGGGCTAGGTAGCAATGTCTGCATTAATAGGACCCTATAGCTTCACAGGTGCTGGTACTCCCATAAATAAAACAAACTGCATAATAAACACCACCTTTTCTTTTTAACATTGGCCTTGTAATAACAAAATACGGTACCAAAATATTTGAAAGTTTTGGAAAGTTAAGTAGTTTACGTGCAGATTATACCATAAAAACGTAATCTAGTATAAGCATTTACATTAAGATTTAGGTTTAGTGCTGCAAGTTACTATGATTTCTCAGGAACTCCAAAAATTACAGCAGCAGTTCATTTTCCTAATGTTGAACAGCAGTTGAAATGAAAAATTAATCTCAAACGTCCACTATTGATCAACATTATGATTTAACTTGTTATTAGCCATCATTTCTTATTATTCTGTTTCAATTCCTTGCAGATTAGAAACAAAAACAATAGAGGAAAATCACCCCCCTGGATCTTAGCCTTGGCCTTTTGCAAGCAAACAGAAGAGGAGCTGTCAGGCTTTGCATGTCAAGTAGCCACTCGGCTGTTTGACAGCTTCAGGGTTTCAACCCCACTGGGATTGAGGCAGCTCAGGAAACCATGAGCGATGAGTCCTGTCGTCTGCTGACGCTGCTCTAGCACCATGGCAGACAGTCCGTGAGCTGACAAGAGGATCCGTCCTAGCGAGGCAGCGCTGGGAACGGTAATTGGCTTCCTGGGAAACTACAGCTGGTGGAGAGGATGTAAAAACAGGCGCGCATGTGCTGGGATATTGCTACAGTCTTGCTGAGCTGGTGGATCCACTTGGAGGAGGGTTTTGCCACCCATCTTGGTTTTTCTTCCGGTTTGGTAATGTTGGCTTTGGGGAAAATTTCTGCTGACTCACCCGCCCCCGGACACCTTTTGGGAAACCCGGCCGACCAGTGAAGAGACCCAACGGCGCCTTCTTCCCGCTTCGGGTCCCCTCCGGTGGTTCTTGGCCCTTCCCTGCGTCCAACCCCATCCCACGGGGCACCCGCAGCCCC
>NW_010250007.1:0-730 GCF_000690775.1 Eurypyga helias
GGGCAGGGTGGGTCAGGGCAGAGGTGACAGTGTGGAGCTGGCTTTTGGGGATGCTCAGGTGAGCAGAGCAAGCTCTTGTGCGCAGCAAAGCATTTGTGTTGTGTTTGTCATCATCACAGACTGGTTTGGGTTGGAAGGGACCTTACAGATCATCCAGTTCCAACCCCCCTGCCATGGGCAGGGACTAGTCACTAGAGGGTCCAGTGAGACCCATGGGTGCCTGTGTCCTGTTCTGGATTGGGCTTGTGGGGTCCTTGCTTCACTCCTTTACAAGCCTTGGTCACCCCATCCGCATGGCTGTCCTGGGGCGGGGGTCCCACGCTGGAAATGTGGTGGGCTGCGGCCGTGCTGGGGGGAGCAGGGCACACGCTGCCCTGCACGTGCAAGAAGCTGCGCGCTGCTGCAGTCAGGAGGAGCAGAGGGTCGCCCGTGCTCAGCGTGAGCGTGCGTGCAAGAGCACGAGCGTGTGCACAAGAGCAGGAGCGAGCACGCCAGCACCCACCGGCGCAGGGGGCAGAGTGCCACACCTGATGGCTGAAGGGGACGGGGGCCAGTGCCTCGTGCCCGCAGTGGGGCATTTGGGGAGGAGCACAGGCGCTCATCGCTGCATGGGGGCTGACCGCTGCGTGGGGGCTGACCACTGCGTGGGCACCGGCCCCCCGGCCATGTTTGCCGTGGAGGCGCGTGGCGGGCAGCGCTGTGGTGTTATTTATTTATTTGCTGAGGCCCC
>NW_010250008.1:0-3103 GCF_000690775.1 Eurypyga helias
GGGTGCTGTGGGGAACAAGGGGGAAAGGAGCGTCTGAAGTGGATAATTACTGAAATACTCGGAACTCGACAGTTTTGGGATGTGTCAACAGCGGCAGCTAAGTCCCACCACTGCGGCAAGTATAAATAATAGCGATTTTAGGGTACATAAATATCATCATGTTTTCCCAAAAAGTTCTCTTTTACAAGTTGAGTAAAAGTAGTACTGTGAGTGAGGAAACGCTGTTTTCTGTCGGTAAATTTGCTCTGATCCGTTCCCCTCCCTTTCTGGAAAGGGTAGTGCGGTGCGTGGAACTGGGGGAAGCTGTGAGTGCCGCTTTCGGGGAGAACAGAATAGTGGGGTGGGATTCACCTCGTCTAATTTGACACGTCAGCGGTGATGATGGCTGAAGTAGGGATGTCTAGGCTGTCTTTATTGTCAGAGGTACTCTTAAAGCATGATTAATTTTAGGATGAAGGCCTAATTACTTTTCCACCACACCAATCCATAATTACCACATTTTCAGGTTTATAACTATGCTTTGTTATTAATTAAGTAGCATTATCTGGATTAGGTTTGATAAAAACATAAAAATAAAGCTACAGTGAAAATAAATTCCTATTTTGTTTGCTGACTCTTCTAATATATTTGTATGTCCATTGAACAGAAGAAGTGGCAAAATTACTACTGAATGTCCCAGGACAGAGCCCACCCAGAAAGATTTTTGTCACAAAGCATCTTTCAGGTCTTCCTAAATAATTCAAAATGTATTTTTGTGCACTGCTCGTAGTACCTGAAGAAAACTCTCTGACTATTAGAATCAAGTGAACCTCACAGAGTTCAGCATTCGGCGATACTGGTGTCTCATGCATTACAGGGTCAGCCTGGGCAAGCAATGGAGTTTGTGCATTGCACCGTATCCATTTCTTGATTAGGCTGGGATTTTAGAAATCTGAGGCTTCAGAAAAGTGGGAAGCTGTATGAGGCAGTAGGGCTGCTGCAGACCAAGATGTTACAGTAAGTTGATAGTGCCAAAATAATTAGCAACTTCTGGTTTCTTACAAAAAGGCCATATAGTAATTTTGTAAGACAACACTGTTACAGGGAAATTATTATTCTTATATTAATTAATTGATGAATTCTTATTAATAATTGATCTGCCATGTTTCTGCCAGCATTTGTGAGGTATGGGTGAAGGATACAGGCCCATCTCAAAGAGGATGATTGACAGGTGTTCCTAAGATCTAACAGAACCATAGTAACTGTTGGAAACTTGAGACCAGGCCTGGAGAGAGATTTCGTCTCATGGTACTACAGGAGAGTCACTGTAGGGGCAGTCCAGTTTGAGATGGTTCTCAGCATAAACATTAAGGATCAGATTCTCTGTTGTCTAGAACTCCTCAAAATTAGTCTGTTCAGAACAGTGCTAGTAGAGTGCATATTCTTCATTTGTGAATAATGCATACTGATTTTATTGTTAAGTGTAAATTACTTCTTACTATGCAATACTCCCTGGAAATTCTTGAAGATAAAGTCAAATACTTTCTTCCTCCTTGACCTCATAGGTTGAAGATCTGAAGAGGATAAATCATGAGCTAAGGCAACATGTCATACAACTGCTTGATAAGAAGCAAGTGATGGAAAGGCAAGTGGGTAGATTCACCTGTAAAAATGATCATCTGTGTAAACAACTTGCTGTAATTGGCAAACTATCCGAGCAGCTGGAAAAAGAATTGCTCTTGAATACTGCTGATAAGGAGCTTGCGGAAGCAAAGGTATCTACTTATTAGGATTAATATAGTGCAGTAGTATTATAATGTCGTTTGCTGGTATGGGGAAATGTTTTGGGTGGGTTTTTGACCTTTTGGCCTGAATTTCTAGCTTTCGTCTCTGCTTTGAAGTGTATTTGCTGGGATGAAGGAGGAGTACGTTCTGGCCACTCTGGTACTTTTCAAGTGTAGAATCGCTCAAGGATTAAAATCACACTTGCAGTTGGAAAGAATGTAATTTCAGTGAAAACTGTTTTCAATTTCAGATGATAATAGAAAACTGCGTACTATGCACGTGCAATTATGTGGTTTAGTAGTAGTGGTCAGATGGGAGAAAGCATATTTTGTTTATAATTAGTGCAACTATATATTTATTGCTTTAGCCCATAGGTATAGTCACACTGTCCCTGTTTTGAAAAGTTTCTCGGTAAGACAGTTCTGGGGAAAGGTATCCCATGCTTCCTTTTTCATTCACTCACCTGAGAGTAACTCAACTGTTACTGTTTTTCTTAATCCTGGACTGCATCTAGAGATAAGACTTTTAACTGATTCCCTTCTAGATTAAGTTTACTGTTACTAAATAGTATGGTTTTAGCCTAGTCAAGCTAGAAAATATGTTCAAAATGCTCCTTTGGACTTGAACAGTTGAGCTAAAAGGCTGGATTTGCACTAATGATTATAAAAAAAATTAATGCAGCTCTTGCTCTCAATTTTTTTAATGGTAGATTCAAATTCGACACCAGCAGAACAAGATAAAGAAGCTGGAACACACGGTGAAAACACTAAAATCTGTGAGTTAGAATTGAACATGTACCCTTAATATATATGTAGCTATAAAATCAGGTCATTTCCACATTAAATTAATACTTGTACAAGTGAATTTCACTTGCTTTATTTTTAGTGACAATAGACAATTATAGAATGGATAAACATATCTGTGTTCATTTGTAGTTTTCTGTCTCTAGATTGATGGGAATCTGTTTCTGTTTTGCAATTAACCTGTAACAATTTTGCTTTTGAGAATCTTCATAATTTTTTTACAAAATTATATATAGCTGTTCTGAATACTTCGTAAATAATTTGCAAAACAGAAAGAAGGATTTTTTAAAAAATTTGTATTTTAATACTTTGTCTTCCTTAAGGTGTAACAATGCTGTTGAAATATTTTGAAATGCATACAATGTTGTAATTGAAGAAATATTTACCAGTGGTAAATTCATTCACTTACTTCCAGTATAAATCAATAGGGAATTTTCTTATGTGTTCAAGATAATAATTTTTTACTGTAATTTAAAGATTTGTCTCAAATTTCCTCTATAAAATATTTCAGCTTATCATAAAATCACAGAATGGTT
>NW_010250009.1:0-330 GCF_000690775.1 Eurypyga helias
CCACCTCGCAGACCCCCTGCGGGTGCCATAAAAGCGACCTGGGCACATCCATTGCTCTAACACCCTCCCACGCAGCCGGGCGAGATCAAAGCCTGCACCAGGAATCAAAGCATGTGACAGGCAGGTGTCCGTCCCCCTCGACAGGGCCACGATTAATCACAGGGTCTATCCCACAAGGAGATCAAACCGGGCCTCCTGCGGCTGTTGGTTAAAGCCTGCCTTCAAGTTACCCTAATTAAAGTTTTCTCTTCGCCTCCCCCGTGTTTGCCCGGCTGACTGCTGTCCCATGACCGCCCCTTTCACTCCTTAAAACAAAGGCTGTTGTGAGGA
>NW_010250009.1:359-952 GCF_000690775.1 Eurypyga helias
GCTTCGCCTTCCCTTTCTTCTGGAGCTGCCCCAAAACCGCAGCGTGGCAGGGAAGCCTTTCCCGCGGGCACGGCTCTGCCTGCTGCAGGCAGCTGCCCACGCCAAAGCCTGCGCCCACCCAGGCACGGGTGCTCTCGGCACCCCGAGCCCAGCCGAGGCAGCTCTCCCTCCTTTGCTCTTCCTGAAATTTTAAATGCCTTCACTCCAGTTAATGGAACTACCCATTTTTTTTTCTCCTTCCAAACCGGGAGAATTGGCTGAAAAACGTTGTTTCAAGTATTTACAGGAGTGCTGGGCGCGGGAGAGGGGGTGGGATCCAGAGGAACCGAAGTGCTACGGGCTCCTCTCCGTCCCCTTTCCCGAGGTTCTCGTCTTGCCGTGACATCAGCCGCGGCATTTGGATGGGAAGGCACAGGAAACGCTTCGCTTTGATGTGTTTCAGGGTTGCATAAAAGCGATCCAGGGGGGCACCGGACTTTCTGTAACCAAAAACGGGGGGGTTTGCATGCCCGTCGTAGACACGTCACATACTGAAGTTTTAAGGTTTCCTTTTCCCTTGAATGTGCGCGTTACTTGTGGCGGGGGGGGAAAGG
>NW_010250009.1:994-1324 GCF_000690775.1 Eurypyga helias
GCAGCTGGGGAATTGATCATTTCCGTGGCAAAGAGGCTCAGACCAGAGCCCTGCCGCGACCTGGGCATCCCTCTCTGTGCCCAGGGGCTTGTCCCTGTGGGGGGACCCTCGCCGGTGCCTTCCGTGCCGGGGTGCCCAAGCAGCCCAGCTGCGGGTCCACAGGGATGGGGGTCCCTTTGCCCGTGCAGCCAGGGGTGCTCGCCGGTGCGTCGCTGCCCTGGGAGGCAGCTCCTTGCTTTTGAACTTGGTTTCTCTCCGGGTGAGGAGCAGGACCGGCTGACAAACAGTCGGGCTGTCAGTGCTGGGTGTGATTGATGGTGATGACCGGGG
>NW_010250010.1:0-1719 GCF_000690775.1 Eurypyga helias
GCTTCCTGGCTGGGGGGGGCATGCAGCACCCGGCTTCAGGCTCCTGGCTTCCTGCGGTACCAGGATTCCTTCCCCAGCATGTTTGCTCAGGGGATACTGGAGAGCGGGAAGGCCGGAGGCTGGAGCGTCTCCTTCCACGTGCCGGAAGGGCTGTGCAGGCTGGATGCTGATGCTCGGCCAGCGGTGCCTGCCGCAGCCAGCATCTGGGCGTGAGTGAGCTGGCCTGGTGCTCTGCCTGCCCCCCGGGGCCTGGGTGGCTGAGCAGTGGGTTTTGGCAGGATATTGTTGCAGAAATGGCTTTCTTATCTGTTACACTATCTCGTTTCTAATTCTCCTTTAATGAGCTCCTCTGAAAATAAGAAAATCATTGTAACAGTTTTCTTAAGTGTGAAAGATCAGGCAGAAATTGGCATTAAAGAGACTAATTGCTCCCATCCTTCCACCTTTCTGGCAGCTGTTTATCGCTGCAGACCTTAACCCGGGAGGGCTGGGCCAGCCACTTGTCCCCTCGGGCTGCTCAGGGCCTGTGCGTCTCCACGGCGTTGGTGCCTGCTGCTCCAGGGTGGCCCGTGCTCTTGGCTGCCCCAGTCTTGTCCTGCTCTTGGCTGCCCGCCCTCCCCCGTGGCCACCCCACCCCAGCGTGGACCATCCTCTGAGATGTGGCCTCAGCCCTGCGGGGCTGGAGCGTGCTGCCTGCGGAGGGGCCGGTGTCTCCCGTCGTGAGGATGGAGGTTTCCAGGGCCAGTTGCCAGGAGGGTTATCGTGTGGTGAAGAGTCTCCTGGAGCAGGAAACCGATGGAAGCGTCCGAACCCTTGGCTCAGTAGAACACCCACTTGTTATCCTCTGTAGGAATTTGGGGAGACTTTCATGAGTGGTGGAAAGCTGCAGGCAAAGCTGGAACACCTTCAATTTTCCATTTAATTACGCAATATTGAATGATAAATAATTCATGCATCTGCCAAACATTTGCTTGAAGGATCCAATTCCCTCCGCACTTGTCAAAGTGTAAGAATTCCTTTTGTTCTAAATTTTAATCTGTCCTTTTAACCCCCGTGCGCGCACCCGCTCCTCTGGGCTCCCACCTTTGCCTCCGCTCGCCCTGTTCTGGGCGTGCGCTGCTCCTGCCTGTCCTTTCCCATCGGCCCTGCTCCAGGGCCCGAGGATGTGGAACGTGGGGCAGCGAGGGGAGTGGGGTGGCTCCTTGTGCCTTGGGCTGTGCCGTGGGGATCCCGGCTGCCCGGGAGCATTTCTGGCTCCAATGGCGAGGCTGTTGGGAATGCAACTTCCTGCACGGGGCGTTTGTAAGGAGGCGACTGCAGACGGGGCTATCTATCCGGATCCTAAAATTTCGGAGCTCTCTCCCGGCAGGAGGGACTGTCCACCCCAGCAGCTGTGACGGATGCTGCAGACCCGAAACCAGCACCAGCTGTTCCTGGGGTCAGGCGGTTCCGAGGCTCCTGGATGCAGACAGCAATCCTCTCCGGAGCTGCGGCTTCTCCCATCTCCCTCCCTGTGCTCAGTGGGACAGCAGCTTGTCCTGGAGGCGGTTGCTTTGCCCGGTTAGCCAGAGGCTCCCAGTCTGTGACTGGTGTGGGTGTGCTGGCCTGGCTGGTGCGGCTTGCCCTGCCCGACGCGGCTCGCTGTGCTCCATACCCGGAGGTGCTGGCACGGAGCGGCTCCGAGCCTTCTGCTCCTGCCTGGCTCGGGGTGGCTTCTCC
>NW_010250010.1:1958-4249 GCF_000690775.1 Eurypyga helias
TGAGATTTCCTTTGCAATTAAAATTTCTTTGAAACTTGGACCCAAGAAGATTTGGAGGAAAAAAAATCTCCTGAACTTTGAAAATCCTTGTTTCCAAGACAAGGCGTGAGAGCTGGAACAGCTGCCGTTGGGGCCGGTGTCTGGCAGCAGGAGGGGCTGGCCGTGCGAAGCCAAAGGCTGGGAATGCTCCGGCCGGGTGTCTCAAAAGGGACAATAATTAAACGTGAAGCAACATCAGGAAGGGATCAAATGGATGTTTAGTCATACAGTCTGAGCACTGTGTAGGTAGAAATTCTTCTGGAGAAACAACTTCCCTTGGACTGTGTGCAAGCCTTATCTGGAAAGAAAAGCAGAGGAAGAAGTCTCCTGCTGGGAGAACAATTCCCAGGAAACAAAGGGGAAGCCCAGAGATTCACTTCAAGAACAAGTGTGACCGAACCTTGGCGAGGCGGACGGGCCTCCTGCCCCGTGTCGAAGCTGAGGCGAGGGTGGCGTTAGGGAGGACCTGATGTTAAACTCCGCGTGACTGATGGGAACCGCCACGGAGCAGGAACTTGCAGCGCAGCGAGCACCCCACGCCTTTGCTGTCGCCGGTGCTGATGTCCCTTACGGAATGAGCAGAGATGGTACCCTGTTCCAGCCGGATCGCCTTGTTACGGGGGCTGCGGGTACTGCGCCGGTGCCGAGGGAACTGGAGCAGGAGCCGGGCTGCGGTGTTGGTCCCAAGTGTTAAATCCCACTGCCCGTAGCGCTGAGCCTGGGTGCCTCAACTACTCCCTTGTTCAGCCCAAAGGAGTAAATGTAAAATGCCTCCTGGATGCTAGGAAGGAGCTGTGGAAGTCACGGAGATACAGGTGGGTGCTGGGCCGTGGTGCAGTGGCCCAGGGTTGGTGTGGTAGCGAGATGCGGGGTGGTGGATGCTTGCACGTGGTACGCTTGCCATGGGCCCAGCTTCTTATGCCTGGCCAGATTGCCCCCTCCCTCCTCTCTAGGTTTCAGGGAGAAGTTTGTAAAAGAAAAAACAGGTATCGTTGCTCATCTTGTCTTACCATATCCAGTGGGGAAGGTGAGCTCCAGGAAGCCTGAGTTCCTGTCTTAGCTCCGGGCCTGGAGATGATGAACCATCTCAGAGCTTCGCAGCACCGTGCCGTGCTCGGATTCCCTGCCTGCAGCGGGCACTGAAAGTGCGCTCCAGCCAGCCTCTTCCTTTGCGCAGGGAGGGCGGCAGGAATCCTGTGTGGCAGGAGGATGGGGTTCCACGCCGGTGCTAGGCTGTAGGTAGGACTGGGGTGTCGAAGCAGCTGTGGGCTGTTTGCTGTCCTGTCCCCCACGGGATTGGTCTGAGGCTGGGCTGTCGTGCTGCCCATGCTCTCGGGCGCAAAGTGGGGGACTTCCTGCGGACCAGGCTCCAGGCTGGCCCTGGTGAGGTCCCCAGAGCTGCCGTTGTGTCTGCAGGTGGCCTTAAGGCTGGCACGTGGATGGTGCTGGGTTCTGCTGTTACTGCTGCGTGCGGGGGCTGGCACAGCCACCCTCTGGTGTGATGCCCTGGGCTGAGGAGTTGCTGGGCAGAGGTTGGAGGGGCCTGGTTGGTGCTGGAGGTCTGCCCCACTGCATGGAGAGGGTCTCCAGACAGACCTGTCTGTCTGGGGCAGGAGCTGGTGTGGAGCTCTGGCTGCTCGCTGGGGAGCCTGGCAGGAGCTTGTGTGCATCTGGCTGCTGTCCTGGGATGTCTCCAGAGGTGCTGTGGTCCTGCCTGTTGGAAGCAGCACTGCAAACACTGACAAGGCTGTGTCTGTGCTCTACATCCAGCTCCAACCTGCCTCTTGCATCTCCTGCTGCAGCCTGCATTTCCTTGTGTCCTTTAGGGTGTGGGTATGCCATGGAAAAGCAGGAGAGGACCCAGGCTTTAGGGAGCTCCTGTCTTGTGCTCGGTGTTCATCCTGTGGCTCTGCCTTCCCAGGGGTGGCACAAGCAGTGCCTCGCTCCTGCCTTGCTACCCGGCAGCTCCTGTAGCATCCTTGGGGCCATTCCGAACAGATGGAGCGGTCCGGATGCTCGTGCAGCTCTGCCAGGGGGCTGAGGAGCCAAGGCAGCGCATCCGGGCCTGTGTCAGCCCGGGCAGCAAGCCTGGCTCCAGGAGGGAGGGCTCTCCGTCCGCTCCACTGCGTCTTCCCTGCCTTATGGGGAGCTCCGCGCTTTCTGCGGCTCATGAGGGCTTGTCTCCGGAGCAGCAGTGGCATGGCTGTCCTTCCAACGGAGCTGCAGGCACAGGGAGCGCTGCACGAGCCCCT
>NW_010250010.1:4416-4670 GCF_000690775.1 Eurypyga helias
AAAACGAAATAAATATTGACACGGACGGGATGCTATTCAATTTGTCCTGATCACTGGGCTGCGGTGAGTTCTGACAGAGCACAGTGTAAAACATAAGCTCAGGATGTAATTTCTACTGTCAACATGATGTACAGTATGGCTGTGCCAAACGCGCACCGGCAAACAGCACGAGCTGGGGGTGGGGGGTGCGCTGGGAGTTGGGAAGTGGGGAGGGAGGACGGAGCAGCAGGCGAGAGGGCATCACCCTGGGCCCG
>NW_010250011.1:0-5682 GCF_000690775.1 Eurypyga helias
CCAACCCAAATCATTCTATGATTCCTTAGACTTTTTCAGTGTGAGCTTTGCTGAAATAACTACACGATTTTCTAAAAAGCGCACTGCAACACTATCAAATATTTCCTCCTTCAGCCCTTGGACATATTAAGTCATGTCTGAAAGAGCCAAAACCCCCATGCAGGCAGTAGGTACACTTTACTGCGTTCTCTCCAGAGAAGTTATGCTGAGGCATCCCACTGCCCTCAAACCACTTCTCCGCTCAGTCATGTCAGCTTAGAAACGCACCTCCCGTGCACTCAGCGTGCTGCATGCTGAGTAAGGTTTTGAAGCAACAGCAAACTTCAGTCCACATGCACTTTTCTATATGTTTAGACAAACATCTGTAGGGCAGCATAATTAAATCCAGCTAACTCCTTTTTTCACTTACTGAGCAATTCCCACACTGTCACTGACTTTGGCTACAGCATCCACAAGAAACGTGCCATGACAGAAACATCTACTCGTCCCATACTTGATGGCTAGACCCAGACTGTTCCTGATGAAGCTCAGAAAAGGCAGGAGGAGCAGGGAGATGAGGAACTGAGAGAGGCGTCCAGAAGCTAGACCCAAGTGCCTAACCATATTTTGATCCAAAACACACAAGCCAGCAGTTACTCCACTGTGAAGAAAGCAGTTCCTTCTAGACAGCCAATATACTTATCCTACTGCAGCAACAACAGCCCCAAAGAGAGAGGCATCCAGAAGCTAGCCTAACCATATTTTGATCCAAAACACACAAGCCAGCAGTTACTCCACTGTGAAGAAAGCAGTTCCTTCTAGATAGCCAATATACTTATCCTACTGCAGCAACAACAGCCCCAAAGACAACAACCAGGAGAGGCAGTTTGGAGAGCTACAGCACCGTGGGGTATGAGGCCACACCAGCAGGTCCCACCTCTGGGTTTTGTTAGAGGCACCAAGGCTGTGTTCTGTGAAAGCCTAGACTGACTTCCATCACAAGAATGGCAGGAATCCTCCAGGGCATTAGCACCCTTCTCATCAACAGGTAAGGCGAATCACCTTCTTTGTGTACCCACCTAAAACAGCACACGGTTCAGCTACTGCACACTGTCTGGGCAGGTACAAGAAAGTCAACACTGTCTTGCTCCAGTCAAGAGCAGCAGCCTTAGCCCAGCAGTAGACGGCTGCTGGGTCTGCCATTACCACAGCAGCACAAAGGTCACCGTCAGTGATGACAACGGCCAGGACAGGAGCTCCCCGCTTTCAGCCCTTGGTCCACTCTTCATGAACACTATTTCCTCCGCTAACCAGAAGACATGCACGTCAGTAAAGTGTCTTTAGCAGCCCACCTTCACATGCATACGCCAGGCAGAAGAAACACCCCACCTGAGTCACAAGCCAACTTTCTGTTGCACAATGTACTGCAGCGTGATACTCGCATGCGAGGGCACTTGCTTCTGAACACAAGAGGTGATTTGGGGGGGACCAAACAACCGAACTGCAAATCTATGATACTTCCTTTCCACATATTACAGCACAGAAATGGAAGAGGAAACACTGCGCATGCACAGCAAAAGACCTGTCATCCTGGCACTGAGACAGCACTGTAATCCAGAGAGACCGTTACTGAAAGAAATACAGCCAGCTGCAGAGCAGTGCTCAGAACAGGGAACAAGGAGGCAAGACCTTGGATGGCTTTTGCTCTCAATATTTCTAAAAAGACTTTAAAACAGCTCATTTCCTTTTCTTCCTTTTGCAGGATATTTTAAGCTATCTTTTTCATTTGTTTTGATCAACCAGATGTTCATGCTGTTCATCCAAGTAATACAGCTTGAGAACTGCTGAGTATTCTTTCTCACATGGAGTAAATGTCACTGATAACCAGTTACTCGGAAATTATATAGACACACCAAAAATCCCTGTGTGGTTCCAATGGCTTCACACCATAAAAATCCCAAAAGGTCAGGTCCCTGAAAAAATACCTCTAGCTTCCAGGTACAATGAATGGAAAGCACATGTGCACACAGTTCAGCTGACCTAGATAACAAATGACAGGCTTCTGTAAGTGGAAAAAAAATAAATAAAGCCAGATTTAATTAACCACAGTAAACTCAGGCTAGGACTGAAAATAAAGACACAAACAAACAAAAAAACCACCACGAAAACCCACATAAACACAGCTATTCATAAGGAACACCCTAAGAATGTTCTGCTACATTGTTCTATACTATAAGTGCATTTTGATGTTGTTTAGAATCATCCATAAAGTCTCCTGATGAAAGCGGAGCCAAACGCCAGCAGTGGTCCCTCTGTGCTTGGGCTGGCTTTAGAAACAACCAGTTGCAGGCCGTGTGAAGGTACCACAGGTATATACTAGCATTACAGAAGTTTAGATTTGGGGTGTTTTAAAGCATTACTACTCTGCTTTTGTGAACTCTGTCAACATCCCTGCAGCACCATAAGCTAGCTAGAGAGTAACACGTATCCATTGCTAGGAAAGAGCCAGTTGGGAAATGGAGCAACACGTCCAAGATTAGTCACTCGGTCTGATCCTCTGCAGGGAAACCAACGGAACTGAGAAGATGCTCAGCAGCACCACGGAAACCACCCACCTGAGGTGTTCAGCCTATTCAAGGCACAAGCAAGGAGCCTTCCCTGCTTCTCAGCACCTACCTGAACAGTCAGGCACTCAGAACTGACTTTTGGAAGGTTAAGAATCCGATAGCTAAATCAAGGAAATTCACCCCAGGGAACTGAATGCTTACTTTCTCCAGAAATCATGAAACACATGCAGTTGCTTCTAATAGAAAAGTCTGATTACGCAGCAAGCTGCGCCACTCACACCACAGTCTAACACACGAAGCTTGCCTACAGCGGCATCACCACCAAAACCAGCGGCTTACGCTGGCTTTGCTGCTGCAGTCCACCTTCACAGCCTACTGCAGTAGCATTTTTCTTTCTATTAAAAACTGCAGAGTACAGAAATATATCAAAGATACACTTTGAAAAGACAGTGGGGCACTTTCTTCTAGACACAGATTTAAACAACAGACCACTGACAAAAGAGAGACCTAGGCACGCCACAGGGGTGTGTTCTCCAAATATTTGGTTCATAGGGTTACCACAAAAAACGCGAAAGGCCTCCCAAAAACCCCTTCTTGGATCTAGCCAGAAATGCATACCACACCAGCAGAATCCTTCCACTAAGAAAGACGCCTTTGGGGTGGTTTTGTTTATGCACTCATTAAAGCATTCAGAGGTACCCCACCTACCAGGGAGCACATTCCTTAGGGTGTGCAAAAACAAAAACTCCTCTCTTTCACTGAAGATCTCCAACTGTAACAAAAAACAGATTGTATCCCAACATCTTTCATACAGCCCTGCTCGTGTTGCTGCAGTTCAAATGTGGTGAAAGCGTGTTTAACTTCCTCCTCGTCTTCATCCCTTACATTTGATTAATACATCAGCATGATTCTCCCCACAGAAACCCAAAGCCAACTCACAAAACAGTAAAGCTTAAAGACCTTCAGTTACAGTGCTATTAAAGAACGTTATAATAGAGTACAAGTGTTGTGGTTCACATATATTTTAACTTTATTCACATGACAAAGTAAGGGTGCAAAGGACACAAAGCCTGGACATGTGACTGTTGTCACAAGTAGCAATTTTAATTTTTTTAAGCCTATAAAGCCATTTCTTTTAGTCTTGCAAATGTAGAGACAAGAGTAATACAAGTTACATCAACTATGGTACAGGACCACATCAGAAACATCAGTGATGCCCATTCTAAAGCAGAGACCCACCCCTGAGATGGCACCAGCCCAAACTGCCAGGGCTGCATGTTGCTGCCCAAGCTCAAGCACCGTGCTCCTGGCCCTGAGCTAGATCGCATGGGATCAGCTCAGCTCTCCTCTGCAGCCACAGCACAGTTATGTGCAATGCAGATAATCCTCCTACGACAACCAAGTGTGGGGGGGACTATTCAATACAAGAAAAATTCCAACAACGCTTGACTGGAGACGACAAGAGCAGTCAAGCAGCACGTGCAATCCTGACCCAAAATGATTCTGCTTGGGTAGGCATCGGGTACCACTTAAAAGAAAGCTGCAAACTCCCCATTCTTAGATCAGCATACCAGCTTCACGAAATGAAACGTATCCTTCAGCAGGGCAAAGGAAGAAAGACCATACAAGCAGCATCACCCGCCCAGCATCACTGACCATGAGTGGAAACCCCATGGTAAAGCCTGACTCCACTGAAGTCAGCTGGAATTCAGCAGAGCACAGACTAGGTTTCACCACCTCAGTTATCCTAATCTGGTTCTGTTTACTACATCACACAGTTCCTGTACTTAAAATGGTACTTGCCAGAGCGCTACCTTTAAAAAAGTGGAAGGACTGTACCCTCAAACCCCAATCTCAAGAGAAGACACCGGATCAGACTCAGATCAGGCATATGCAGGTGCAGGACTGGAGTACCTGTTCCTGCTTCCAACGGGGTCAAACTCAAAACGGTATTTGGAAAAGTTATATAGCTCAGTGACAATCTCCCTCAGGGGTTACTGCTATGCTTGCTTGTATCCAGATTAAAAAAAAGCAAACAGGAAAATAATTTGCTTGCATTATTGCATTTTTACCTTTCCATAAACACCACCATCTAAAGTCAGGTTGCTTCCAAGCTTTAAACTCAACAATTAAAACCTACTTGAGAAATTATACTCATTTACGTATTCAGTACTAATGACCACTTCATGTTTTTAACCCTTTCCTTATTCCCTCATTGATGTTAAAACTTGGGTTTAATTTCTTCCCTTCCCATGCTTTTCCTGCATGTTGCCTGCAATTTCACAGAAACATGTCCTGCCATAAAATTGTAGCCGTGTGTTTGGGGAGACTCTGGAAGTTGAGCTACCTTTTTTTTTTTTTTTTTTTAAAGAGTACAGCACAAGCTGGACTTCTGATCTGAAAACTCAGACAAAAGACATTCTAGAGCAACAGTTTGCTCACAGGACTCCACTTCTTCCTCATTTAGCATAAACATATCAAACCTAAAATGATCCTCTTTTTCCAGACACCTCCATTTTGACTGCAACCCAGCACTAAATGCCAAGTATGATGTGGCAAGTTTTTCAAGCGCTACGAAGGAAAGAAATAACTATACTTAAATGAGCACCACTTGGGCATCTCTGCACCTAAAGTTTATTCAGAGGATCACAAACACAAGCCAGAATGAATTAGATGCAACACATCCAGTTTTCAGTGCTTCTAAACTAATTGAAATTTCTGCCAAAGAAAAAAAACTGTTTAAATTAAGGAAAAAACCAGCTACAATCTTGGACAACAAGGGAAGTAATGGACACCATCAGCACACTATATAGAGAAACCAATTAAGAGCTGGAAAACATCTGACCCACATATACAGAATTATTGACTAACACAATCACCATTTGATATCAGCAGCTGGGCTTTGCATCAGGAACAGCAAGGCAGCATTCACTCGCTGCTTGATAAATTTTCCCAAAGTAAAATACATGCCATTATGTGGTCTAATCTTCCAACTGTTCAAATCAAGCAATTTCTACAGAGAATTTGTCTTTATTCAGCTGCTTGTTTTTTCCTACAAACCCATTTTTTCCTCCTTCTGTATATATCTACAAAGGCTGGGTGGGAAATGGATTGCGAGCAGCCCTGAGGAGAAGGA
>NW_010250012.1:0-1595 GCF_000690775.1 Eurypyga helias
CCCAAACCATCCTGTGATTAGCCGAAGGGATGCCGCTGCCCCGAATGGAGATGGGACGGTGGCTGAGAGACCCCTCGCCCCCCCTAGTCCAGCACCAGCGCCGTCTCCAAGCGCGAGCCCTGCGCTGGCGGGCTGACATCTGTATTCCAGGCGCAGCGATCTGCTCTAAGTGCAATAATGTAATCAGGGCTTAGCATGAACGGCAAATTTATCTTGTCAGAAAGCATTACCTTGAAGGATATAGGCGGCCAGCAACGCAGCATCCGAAGTCTTGCAGAGGAGGCGGCCGTGGTAGAGATCCCTTTTGATCTGCAGGAAGACTAAATACCTGAGGACAGAGGAGATAGTCCATTTATTAAGCAAAGTTGAAGTTACCTAAACGGGCAATTTAGATGTGTAATATCTGCCACGAGACACTCGCGCTCCCATTTCTCTCCGAGCAGCCCGTTTACAAGATGTTACGTGTGCTAGGAGCCAGCAAGCGCTAATTACCGGGCAGTTCCCTGGCTGGGGCTGGGGCTCAGATCCACGTGTCCCGGCCCCGCTCCAGCCCACAGGGACACAGCTCCGGGGCCGGCACCTGACTCAAGGGCTGACGGGGGTCTCACCGACCCAGCTCCTCATGGCACGGCCACTCACAGCCAGGCAGAGCTGCCAAAGGGCTCCCTGGGGCACAGAGATACCCAGACCCACATTCCCACCAGGGAAAACATGGAAAGGAGGAAACTCGTAAGGAGATGCTGGTCCCTCCACCAGCCCCAGAGCCCCCGCAGAGCCCAGACACGACTACAGCCGCCCCAGCCCATCACAGGGTCACCGGGATGCCCAGGAATGATGCTCCCAAGGGGTCTCATGGTCCCAAGCCCACCAGCAGCTGCTGTGCTTGCCTTGCCCAGCTGCTCAGCTTCCCCATAACATCATAATCTTCCCCTTCCCCAACTTTCTGTGCCCTTCCAGGCCTCTGCGCAGGCACCCCCTTCCCCCCCAAGCTCGCCATGACCAGCCCCACGTCACCTCCAGCGAACTGCCCCCTGCCCAGCTCTACCTCCGTGCCCCACAGCCCAGTGAAAAGACAAATATGTTGGAAATTATCTCTCTGAACACATTTAAACCCAAGGAACCGTTTGGGCAGCGCGTCTCGGAAAGCTGTTGGACAGTAAAACCCAAGTGACAGAGGGGAGTGAAGGAGCCCCAGAAGGTGCTCCAGCCAGCAGGCTTGCGCTCTGCAGTCTCGCTTCGACTCAGATCCGCGCTCAGGGTGACAAAACCCGCTGATTTTCACTAACAAAACACATCCTGGAGAAATCCAGCCATGGGGGTGCAGCGGGCCCAGGGGAAAGTGGATTTTAAGCCCAGGTTTCAGCTGGGGTCGCAGACACCTCGAATGGCAGCAAGCAGGGGCTTGTGCTGGTGCGTGGGGGCCTTGTGGGGGTTCAGACGGGGACCCCAGCCCCGGGGCAGACAGCCTGCGCCTGGCTGAGCCCCCGCTCCCATCGGCTGCAGGGACGGAAGGGGCAGGAGGTGACTGCGGTCCTAAAGCTGGGCTCAGGCATGGGAAGGAGACCACGGTCTCCTGCCCCCAGACCCCCCCTCCC
>NW_010250013.1:0-518 GCF_000690775.1 Eurypyga helias
GGGCATGTTCTCAGGTGACTCCGCCCTCATGCTCAGAGGGAGGGCGTATCCTCGGATGGCCCCATCTCTGTGCTGGAAGGGGGTGTGTCCTCGAGGGGGTGTGTCCATCTTGGGAGTGGGCGTGTCCTGGGGTAGCTCCACCGCCTCCCACACACTCGGAGGGGGCATGTCCTTGGGTGACTCCACCCTCTCATGCTGGGAGGGAGGGTGTGTCCTCGGGCGGCTCCGCCCCCTTCCCCACGCTCACAGGGGGCGTGTCCTCAAGTGACTTCCCCTGGTCTCAGAGGGGGCGTGTTTTCCGGTGGTCCCCTCCTTTGGTCTTGGAGGGGGCGTGTCCTTAGATGGCTCCTCCCCTGGGCTCAGAGTGGGCGTGTCCCCGGGTGACCCCGCCCCCTCTCCGTGCTCGGAGGGGGCCGTGTCTTTGCGTGACCCCCGGTCTTGGGGTGGGGCGTGTCCTCGAATGACTCCGCCCTCTCGTGCTTGGAAGGGGCGTGTCCTTGGGTGACTTCCCTGGGCTC
>NW_010250014.1:0-2440 GCF_000690775.1 Eurypyga helias
GGGCTCTCGGGCCGATCGCTCTGCTACCCGGCCCGTTCTCTCGGCAGCCCTTTCAAAGCGCCTTTTCAGCCTTTCGTGAGCCTCCAGCGCACGCGACTGCAGCAGCAGCGAACGACTGGGGCTTGGGTTTAGTCTGGAAACGCTTCAGACAGGTTTTTAATGTTGCCTCGTGTGCCTTGCGTGCGGTTTCCAGTGCGTTAATGCCGAAGCGTGTTGAGACGCAGGTGGGGAATCCCGGCGTGTTTACATTTGCTCCTCTTGTTTGGTCAACCATCCTCTCTGTTACCGTCTTTGATATCGATGTGCTTCACAGCCTGATATTCCCGGGGTGTATATATATATATATTTTCTGTCCTGCTTCATTGGTGGTTTGCTAAACTGTACGAATATGATACATGTGGTTTCCCCTCTCTGCACACATCAAGGGACTTTGTAAAACATCAGCGTCAAGTGCCGGGATTTTGGGCAAAGTAGTTCTATTTTTACCTAGATGACCGCACCCCGGTGGCAGGACGCTTTGGGATCTCGTTAAATACCGTAGCGAAACAAATGGCGGCAGCTGAGGCGCAGCCCCTTGGCTTGCCAGCGTGGCTGGCGGTTGACAGCTGGATTGCTTCCTCCTTCCCTGCTCCCTTCGGGATCCTTGAGGTAATTTGGCAGGTGCTCACAGGCTGCCACCACTGAGCTGTGATCAGGAGAGCAGAAAGCGAGCATGCAGGTGCGCAAGGAAAGGGGCACAGTTTGCACTGGAACAGTCTGGTACTTGGTAGATGCAGTATAATCACTGCTCTGTGGCTTTAGCACAGTACGGTTGAATCTGTGGTGTCGTATAATGCAAAGTGTTATCACTGTATAATTTTCTCAATTTTTCTTAAATTCTGGAAAATGTTTACTGCATTTTCCCTCCTAAAATCCTATAGAAACATCTGTAGTTAAAAACGTGACTAATGGTGCAAAGCTGCAAGCAGTTTTATCCTGTGCCACTTCTCTGTAAGAGGCATCCCAATGTGATGCTGAGCACTAATAGCAAAACTGGTTTTGTCTGAGAGCAGATTGGGTTGCTCTGCTTCACAGCCTGCGAGAACATCTGTTGAGCATCTCTGATGCATAGCTAATAACCAGATCTATTGGTTGCCCTTTCCAGGCCTCGGTGCTGAGAGCATTTCAAGGGAAAACAGGGCTTAGCCAGCAAAATCCCTGGTTGCTGAATTCTACCCTATGATCATTGGTATGTCACTCTAAGAGCTTTAAGTGCTGTAGCTGAAGCCGTCTGCCATTTCTGAGATGAGGGAAGAAATGTACAGATAAAGATATTTTCGGCTTGGTTATTTCTCTTTTGTTGTATTGTCCTCCCACTCCCTTTTTCGTTCTGACTTTCTGACCCAGTTGTTACAGTAGTTGCCAAAACGGACTGATCAGAATTCAGTGAGAACATCGGCATGTTGCTGTATCTTCTTTCCTTCCTTGAAACCCACTGTCGGCCTAGCCCTTATAAGCAAAAAAAAATACTCTGAATCTGTTCATACTACTTTCTAATTTTCAGGTTCCTCTTGTTCTCAAATGCCGTAGAGACCCAAACAGTTGTTATCTTCCAGTTGTATATAAGTTGGCATGCTGCTTGGGACTCTTTTGGATGGACTCACTTTTTCCTCTAACCCATTAAAAAGAGTAAAGCTGTATTAATGCTGGGAAGACCATCACTTTCTGTGTTTCTGAGGTGTGGGTTTCAGTCTCTCTGTTTTAGGAAAATGTTAGGGGTATATACATATATATATATTTAAAATGTTATATGGAGCACCTTTCCTTGAATAAGTTTGATGTCACCTAAGATGTTAGTACTTCCCAGAAGATATTGGGGAGCTCTCCTTTTGGCTGTAGGAAGAGGTCTAGCTTGGCTCAGCTACTTGTGAACTCGCAGCTGCTTACAGTGGCAGTAGCGTAGCGTAGCCCTGTCATAACTGACTTTGTGTGGCTGTTCAGGTAGCAGCAGTTACAAAGACTTCAGGGGACACCGGCACAGACAAAAAATTGCTGCAGTTGTAAGGGAAGACCCGGAGATAAGCTAACGGTGCTGTTACGCAGGGGTAAGGTTTGTGGTGGGGGGCAGTGCCTTTTATTAGCTCTGCCAACACGGGGAAAAGAACTGAGATGTTGAGCATGTATGAGCCATCTTTTTTCACTTCAGGTCTGCAGGCTGGCTTGTGAGCTTAAAATCTGTGCTTCCCCATTGTCTTAAAGCCTTTTCCCTCAGTTAACCTAAGAGAAGGGGTGGCCTCTTTTACACCCGCGGCACGCAGAGCAGGTCCCACCGCAGCCGGGCTGGCGCTTTTCCAGTTCGCGTTTGAAGAGACTCGATAGACATCCCGCTCTGTTCTCCCCGCCTCGGAGCGGGATGCTCCCTCTACTCGAGTACCACCCTGCGGGGCCGCCGGAAGCGGCG
>NW_010250015.1:0-15368 GCF_000690775.1 Eurypyga helias
ACCTCCCCCGCGTCCCCCGCGCCCTCGCCTTGTACTAAGTGCCTGCGCTGGGGGAAGCGGAAAGCGATTCGTTGCCGCCAGCCCCTCCTTCCAGCCCTCCAAATGACTGGCAACTATCGGCTCTCCCGTCGGGAAGCGAAGATGGAGCTGCCGTCTCCCCGCCGGACCGGGGGTGTATTTCCTTGGCGCTCCAGTCTGTGGGTTTTAGGTTTGCCGGCGCTCGGGAGCGCTTTCTTCACAGGAACTTCTGCCCGGAGCTGCCGACCTAATGCTCGCTGTGCCGCCGCTCTGCAGCGTGCAAACGGTTTTGCCGTATAAATGCTTTCCGTCTTTTTTCTGCCTTTAAAAGTGGCGATTTGAGGCTTGCTCGTTAATCTTGAGAAGCGGCAGACAGGTGAGGAAAAGTGATGGATGCACACGTGAACCCTGTGAGCGCACGATGCAGGGGCTTGGTGTTCTGTAGAGAAACGTAACCGGCAGCAATGGGGTTACAGCTGCTGATCGAAGCCTGAATGTAGGAAAAGGTGGGTGAAACCTCTTGCAAATCTTCATGCACTTCCTATCCTTCTCCTTGAATTCAGAAGGAAGAAAAAGTGAGGCTATAATAAGACGATCACAATTCCTTCCTGGTTAAAGCTGTTTGTTAACCGCATGTTTAGGTGCTGTCTGCCCCATCACCTTCTCAAATCTGCTTAAAAGCTTTCTCATCCATGGAATTACACCTCTGACGTGTTTAAACGAAGTAAAAGGTTATCCATGTTTTACTCAAAGAGATTCCTGTGTATGTGTATAAACTCTGAAGTGTTTGATGCACACTACCAAAATTACTACTAACTTTATAGTTGAGGTAGCGGTGCGTGGAAGGCTGGCACTCGTATTGGCAGCCTGAGGTACCGCTGTGGTGCTGCATCTCACCTGGCGCCTGGGCTGCCGGCTTGCTTTTATGGAATGTGAGGTGAGGTTATTACATAACACTGAAAGACGTGTGACAGCAAAATAACCATGTTACCGTGTCGCTTTCTGCTGTTAAGCGAAGGGAGGCTTAACCTGGAGCCGCTTGAATGGATGTGATTTTTTTTGTTGTTCTCTAATATTTTTATAATGCACTGGAGTACTATTCATGTGTTATGAGGGTCTTACATGGCATCCTGTATCTGACTAAAAAAAAATCTTGAAAGATGCATAGTTCCCTTAAAATTCTTGACCCATTTATGTCAGTGACATACTTGCTCTGGATTGCAAATTCAAGCAAGTTTTACATGTAATACTTTTTCCTTCTTTTCGGTGTCTTTTGTGCCAAATGCAACATAGAACAAATTCATTTTAAGGCACTTTGTCCTCTTTCTTTCTGATATTCTGTTGTCATAATGGTGTGGAGCATCAGGAGGAAGCAATTAAGAGAAGCACCTGTATTTCTGTAGGCTTTGAGTAAGCAGAAGTAGTGGGAAAGACGCAGAAGAAAAAGCATACAGCATTCTGACTTAAGTCTCTGGATAGTGCATGTTTTTAACTCTACTTCCCTTAGGAAAGTTCTCATTTCAGAGCACTAAAGTGTCAGTGGTTTTAGCAAATAATTTTAGCATATGTTGCAGGGAAGTCTGGATTATTTAGGAGTACTAGAATTTGCATTGCCTCAAACAGGAGAGGATCCGTAACTGCGCTGTTCAAAGATACTGTCTTTAATTGGGAAGACACTGGTGAAATTTACATGGGAAGGCTGTGCTTTAGACCTGTCTTGGAATACCTCTGATATGTTTATTCCATTGGGTCGTTGATCACGTTATTCAGAAACATCTGTCGTATGAAACTAGTGGAGTTCAGAAAATCATAGAATTATAGGATGGTTTGGGTTGGAAGGGACCTTAAAGCCCATCTAGTTCTACCCCCCTGCCATGGGCAGGGACACCTTCCACTAGGTCAGGTTGCTCAAAGCCTCATCCAGCCTGGCCTTGAACGCTTCCAGGGATGGGGCATCCACAGCTTCTCTGGGCAACCTGTTCCACTGCCTCCCCACCCTCTCTGTGAATATCTCTGCATTTCTGTGTACATCCCCCTGCCACTCCTGACCATCATGTTTAGGGAATTTCCTTTCAAGAAATGAGGCTTGGGTTGCAAAAAAGGGCTATGTTTAAGTTTAAAAAGCATTAGCTAGTATATTCCAAAAGTAGCTTAGATGAGGGTGAGTTTATAGAAAGGTGAACTCTTGTACCTGTAGTACATGGTGACAGATTTCAAAAGGCAAGTATCTGTCTTACCGCAGACAGGGATTTAATTGATGTCCGGAAGGAGATGGGAAGGTATTTGCTAAACACTGTAAAAGATCTATTGGTCAGTCAGTTTCAGCGGCTGAGGAAGGTAACGTGAGTGAATGCATAACATCGGGGCCGCGCTTTATCATTTTTGAAGCTATGAAGTACGCTGAATTACTTGCTGCTGTGACTAGCTAATTGATTTTCTTTTTAGAAGAAACACTGTACATTATTATTTTAATAACCTGCTGTAGACTTTACTGCCGTTTGTGGACAATGCCATTTTACAGGTCTAAAGACTACCGCTTTTTTTCTTGGGAAGCTGATAGTCTGCTGTATACTGTCAGAAAGCTTGTCTGAACTTAGACATCCTGCATTTATCCTGTTCCTGAATAGGGCTTCTTGTGTTGCATAAATAACACGAGTGCACGGTAAGAACAGGTCTTGGTTTTCTAGAAGGTGTGTACACTTGCAGGAGGAGATAGTGGTTAAGAGAATCCGTAGGCTCCGTGTGAGATTTTGCAAGATGGTCGCATTAGGTGGTCAGCATCAACCCCTGGAATAAGTTTTGATCATGGTTCTGCCATTTGAAAATACATGTAAAAGGCAGAGCTTGGGTTGGGCATTGGGGGTGAGGCAGCAGGTAGGGCAGATGATGGACTGACAGGATGCATATCCGGGCAGCCCTGTTGTGTACCGTTAGCAGAGTTTGTCAGCGTTGAGCCTAAAAGCGTAAGTGTTGACTTCGCCCATGTGCTTTGTTTCGTTGGTGCGTTTGCTGGATCTTCCTTCTCTTTGCTCTCGTGAACAGCCGCCTGTTGGCGCGGAACTGTATCTGCTGCTGTAACTTAGTTACGTTAGTCGTACCTGTTTAATTCTCCCAAAGGTGGGTCATGGAATGCAGGTTAGTTTCCGTCACAAAAAGGGCTGTCCACCCAAGGTTAAGGACTGCGGGGAGTTGGTAGTACTGATCTGTAGTTTTTGTTTTTTGCAGGGTTGAAGATGCTGATGCATCGGAGAAAAGTGTAAACGAAGAAAATGGGGAAGTATCAGAGGCAGACCAACCTCAGAACAAGCACAGCCGACACAAAAAAAAGAAACACAAACACCGAAGTAAACACAAGAAACACAAACATTCTTCAGAAGAGGATAAGGACAAAAAACATAAACACAGACACAAACATAAGAAACATAAACGGAAAGAGGTAGCTGATACCTCTGACAAGGAAGATGGACCAGCCAAAAGAACTAAAATTGATTTTTTAGCTCCTCTGGAAGACCTGGAGAAACAAAGAGCATTATTGAAAGCTGAACTTGAAAACGAATTAATGGAAGGAAAAGTCCAGTCTGGGATGGGATTGATACTACAGGGGTATGAGTCGGGATCTGAAGAAGAGGGGGAGATTAATGAAAAAGCGCGAAACGGCACGAGGCCTGCAGTGAAGTCAAACACTAAGGGCAAATTAGAACCTGTGGACAATAAAACTAGTTCCAAGAAAGGAAGTAAGAGTGAATCAAAAGAAAGGACTAGACACAGATCTGACAAAAAGAAAGGCAAGGTAGGGGTTGATGGAATCAAAGAGAAGATGACTAGAAGCAAGTCAAAAGAGAGGAGGAAATCCAAAAGCCCTTATAAGAGAAGTAAGTCTCAAGATCAGACAAGGAAATCTAGGTCTCCAATGCTTAAAAGGCGATCTCAGGAGAAAAACAGAAAGTCCAAATCTCCTCTGGAGGATAGAAATAAGGCTGATGATAAAAATAAGTCAAGAGATCGCAGGAAGTCTCCAGTTGTGAATGAAAACAAAAGCAGAGATCGTGGCAGAAAATCTAAATCTCCAGCAGAACTAAGAAGCAAATCCAAAGATAGAAGATCACGGTCCAAAGATAGAAAACCTAGGAGATCAGAGACTGAGAAAGAAAAAAAGCCAATTAAATCTCCTTCTAAAGATGCGTCTTCAGGGAAAGAAAACAGGTCCCCTAGGAGACCTGGTCGTAGCCCAAAAGGAAGAAGCTTATCTCCCAAACAACGTGAAAAGTCAAGAAGAAGCAGATCCCCTCTCTTTAATGACCGTAGATCTAAACAGAGTAAATCCCCCTCTCGAACCCGGTCTCCGGTGAGGAGAGTGAGGAGTAGGTCTGCAGAACGGAAAAGAAGAGAGTCAGAAAGGAGGCGTCTGTCTTCCCCCAGGTAACCTAAAGATGTCACGAACCGTCGCAAAACTGCGTTACCGGGTGAACAGTCACCTCGTTTGTCTCTGCTGAAGGTGGCCACGGAAAAGGGTGCTCGGTTTGCGCGCTGCATCGCGAGCTTACTTGGTGTGTGTTCGGTTCTTAAAAACTAAATGCGTACGGTTGCTGGGCCTGCAGATTCAGCTTTGGCTGCTCATATGCCGGGTTACCTGCTGCTCCTAATACTGCTGAGAACAAGTCTTGTAGCTCAGGTTCTTTCCTTTTTGTCATTTGGTTCTGTTGCTTTCAGGAATTTCTGTGGAGTGAGAGTCCCTGTCCCCCCAACCCCATTCTTACATATCAGCATTGGCTAAAAGTGGGTACTTAACCCCTTTTCCCCTTCAACAAAAAAACCCCTAATTATAGAGTCGACATCTGTGAATGTAAGCAAATCTCTTACACCGAGGTGTCCATCTCACAGTCTTTTTTTTTTTTTTCTTAAAAACATTTCATCTTTTTAATTTCCTAGAGGCATGGTAGTGTTGCCTCCGTATTGGTCTCTGGTATATCATTAGCATATTTTGCATACACTTAGAGAAGAAAGACTAAAATCTTTTTCATGTGGTTTTAGTCTTTGCATTTTTTAAAAAGGCAGTTTAGCCCATGCAAGCAGTTACCTTGAGATTTCATGTGAACCACGAGACTATAATTACTAGCATCTCTTTCTCTGAAGCTGATGAGGCCCGGATGGTAAGTTCCCGAGCAGAGAAGAGTGCAGGTGTATATGTTTTTGGAAGTTAATTCGTTCAGTGGAAGAAGTTCAACAGGCAGAAGAGTTTAGCATGATTTTGGGGTTATTAATAATTTAGAACATTTTCTTTTTCATGGGGTTTAGCTTCACTCCCAGAGTTAAGACGGAAGCAGCATTAACTTAAAACCATGTGTTGGAACCACAGAGACCCAGCTCGGTAAATAAGTGCCTGATAAACATGAAATCTTTCTGCCGGCGTCACTGAAGGTTACTCTGGTTTCAGGTACTGGCTGTCCTCCGCAGGCCCATCAGCAGCTTATTTGTCTGTGCTACCACTTGGCGATAGCTGCGGGCACCGTGGGGGATGGCCCCAGGGGTGGTAGCCACAGTAAGCGGGTGTTGTGAAGGGAAGGCTGGCAGTTTGTCTGACTGCTTTCTGGTGAGCCGGGAACCTGTCGGCGCCACCGCTATGTGTTTTTGACGTTGTACTTGACTTCCCTTCTGTAGCGTTGTGCATCGTTCCGTTTCTTGTGACAGCTGGCATTGCGGACAGGTTGAATTAGTTGTCTAGGCACTATATCAAGTGAGGGATGTGTCTAGAATTTTGCTATCGAATTTGTACTTCTATAACACCGTGGTGAGCAGTGTGTAAGAGGGGGACTACTGAGGAATATTTTCTTCCAGGAGCATTTGCAGATCAACAGGGATAATCTGTGGGACATCCCGAGCTAACTTCGTCTGAAGCATTGGAGTTTTAACTACCTGTAATTACTCGGGCTGCCAGAGAATTTTGGGAGTTTTAATCAACAGTTTTAACCAAAAATTTCCAGTAACTTGGATTTACACATTTGTTTCCAGTGTTCTAATCACGTTAAATACTTCTCAGGTCTCTGACTGAAGTTACTCAGTTTATGGCATTACTATGAATTCTTAATCACCACCTATTTTTTTTTATCTCATAGCTGAGACCTGTGAACTGGGTTGTGGGTTTGGTTTGGGTTTTATTTCTTTCCCCCAGTTATTTTGATTGGATTTTGGCAGCATAAATACCTTGTTAGCCAGGAAACCTGCAACTATCAGTCCATCCTGTGACCTTTTTTGTAGTGTTGTTTGCAAGAACATAACATAAATTAAATGGATTAAAGGGTTCAGCCTGCTCCAGCATTTGACTATGCAGGGATTTTTTGTCGAAACTGCCAGCCCTTTTGCAGGTGCATAAATTTTCCTTCTGTCCCTCTGTTTTATATTTTGCATCAGTTCTGTACACCTGGTCATTATACATAGCTAAGGGTGCTGAAACTGATATAATAGTCTCAAAACAAAGAAAAACCCATTACAGCATGGGTGGAATCAATCTTTTAGGCCCAAGAAATTTAGTTAATCGATGAGAGAACCTGAAATAACTTGTCTCCGTTTAATTAAAAAAAAAAAAGGAGGGGAAGAAAGAGTAGCAATATTTTCTTTGAACCATGGTGTGGGAATATACTCCAAGAATTTCTGTTGCAGCCTCATTAGAATAGTTGTTAAATATTTCTAACTTCTGTCCTTTCCAGTTTTTGATCCCAGTCTTGCTGCCATGCAATACAGTAAGTTTTCTTTAATGTAGTTGTTCCATCAAGGATTTATTTTCTTGAATAACTCTGAATCTGTACAGACAAGAGTGAACAAATTTGGAGCAGTATGTAGTGTCAGACTTGAATTATTCTTTAATTGGAGAAGGGATAGTTTACTTGTTAATTAATAAAAATCGTAGTTTTCAGCTGCTGCATTTGAATGTGTGGAATGTTGAAGCCACCCAGTTCTAGTGCCCGGTTGAAACGGACGTTAAAGTTACTGTAGTGGAGTGACGTGGTCCTGAATTTCAATATTGCGTTGTGAAGTTGCTGAGAAAATTCTCAGTAAATAGGTTTTGGGGTTTATTGTTTAAATACCGTTTCCGATAAGCAAGAAAACAGGCCACTATTTATGTAAAACCTCTCAGCTTTGTGGTGGTAGTCAACAAGCTCTGTTTCTAGACTTACCCTGAACTAGACCTGTGCACGGGCACGTGTTTGCCAGGGTGGGCTGGCAGACGGGAGAAAGCCAGCTCTGTAGCACACTTCCCTATCCCTCCTCCACCCGCGTACCTGGTGTCCCTCCCTTGCTTTTAAGTGATCTTTTAGAGGGAATTGTGGCTTTTGTTCTCAGCTTGCTCCTGAATTTTCTGCCATTCTCTCCCTCTGTTTTAAGAGCGCGGACCAGAGATGATATTTTGTCTAGACGTGAAAGATCAAAAGATGTTAGCCCGCCCAGCAGATGGTCTCCCTCCAGAAGAAGGTCTCGGTCTCCCATCAGAAGAAGGTCTCGTTCGCCCCTTCGGCGTAGCCGGTCTCCGAGAAGGAGGAGTAGGTCTCCTCGGAGGAGGTAAAGACGCGCTGCTTTTTTAATATGTCTTGTAGAATGCTACTAAAATAATAAAGATTGCTGTATTATGTGTAAAGATACAGTGCTTTTCTTTGCTTCACATTTATTTATGCTAGCGCTGTTGAATTCATTTTGTCCTTCGTGAATTCATTGGGTTTAGGAGTTGTTACGTACCTTTATGTTTTATGAAGAGGTTTTCTTCCTCTTCTTCAAAAAACCAAACCCCCAGATACCCAACCCCCTCTTATTGTTGCCAGGGATAGAGGCCGAAGAAGCAGGTCTCGCCTTCGAAGGAGGTCCCGGTCACGTGGTGGCCACAGGCGTAGGAGCAGGAGCAAAGTTAAAGAAGACAAATTTAAAGGTAGTCTCTCTGAGGGTATGAAAGCCGAACAGGAGTCGTCTTCAGATGAAAAGTAAGAATTCCTTTCTAACTTGCACTGGCCGTCTCAAAATACAGGTCCACCGATAAGGGAGAACGAACTGACGTTTATCTTCACAGCGTAGTTTTTGGGTTGTCGGCTAAAACCTTAATCGTGTTTCAGTACTTGTGATCCTGTCAAACTACTGTCGGGGTGAGCTGGAAAACACTGATGTGCGCGAGATATGGTGGGCAGGCCGGAGGGGATGCTGTCTGGTTCGGTTTCCACATTCAGCTTGATCAGTATCTGTGCAAATATCTGGGCTGTTTCCTCCAGCTTAATTGCTTGAGGAAAATTTTTAACAGCTGAAAGGATTAATTGCAATCTGCAAATTGCTTTTATATTTGCTAAATATCCACTTAATCCAATTGCACAAGAGTATGCATTCTTAATCAAATTATCAGGGAAGAATGATGGAGGAATGAAAATGTTTGTTTGTCTTTTCTCTTTAAAAGCAGCTACTCTTAATTGTTTGCAGTTAAAAATAAAGTGCTCTAAGTCCCAGTGAGATACAAAAGATAAATTTTCTCTGTAAGAAGACGTAAATAGACACGCTGGGATTTAATACACCTTTGCTTTCTTAGTCGGCTGAACAGCTACTGTATAGTGCCTTGTGTGCTTTCTACACCAGAGAACTCTATTTGTTAAAAATAATCTTCCCTTTATGCTTTTATTTAAAAAGTAATTATATTTTTATAGTCTTGAAGACTTTGATTTGGAAGAAGAGGATGAAGAAGCAGAGATAAGGCAAAGAAGATTACAGCGGCAAGCAATCGTTCAGGTACATGTTATAGTATCGTGTGGGCTACCGGAACTACCTTTATGCTTGTAGTGTAACATGCTGTGATGCAGGAAGGCTCTTAGCCTGTCCCTACATTAAGGTAGTAATTACTGTTGCTGTACTTTACAGTAAATTAATTGGAAAAACTTCAGTCTCAGTTAAACTTTATGCTTCCATTGCAACAGCATTGCTTTTAAGATAGAAGCAACTCTCCTGTGAGTCAGTTCTGTGCTACGGTTAAATGTTTTCCGACCATCCTGTAACATGTCAAAAATGTTCTCTGGTTATCTTAATCTGTAGGTTTTCTTTGTAGATGCGTCGTTGATACCATGGTGTCAGTGTAGTGTTAAGTTATGTACAAATTAACCGAACTGGTCACAGTTGGTTTCAAGTAGAAGTTGGACCTTTCCAAAGCTTCCTAAAGCCACTGACATGGGTTCCCTCTTCACAAAAGTAGATAATGTATTCGGTTACACGTGTGAGTTCCCATGAACTCTAATTCCTGGTAAGAAGGTAACAGTAGTGACAGGCAGTATGTGACCGAGACCCCTGAAAGGGAGCTGTGGCCGAAGGGGGTGTAATTCCATTCTTCTACATCCTAATTCTAAATTTTTTTTACGTTGGGATTTGACACACAGTTAAAACTGGTCAGCACAATGCTGTAGCATATTTACTAAACATTTAGTTATAGGAACACAGGTTATGGAAACTACCGTTCCGCTGTTTGACTGTTATGCAAAGCCCATTGTGAAATCCTTCAGAACTATGAGCAAAACCATGTAAAGTAAATTATTTTTAAAGGCCAGGTGCACCTGCCATTGGTCCATGCAGGAGGTGACTTCCAGAGCTTTGTTCCTTAAATGGGAAACATCTGCTTGTGTATTATTGAATAGTTTGACCTTGATAACTGAGTGGTATCAGCATTTATCCAGTTTGATTTTTAACTTTTGGGAGAGGAAGTGACATTTCCGTAATTTCATACTAGAGTTTTAAAATTTTTTTTTTTAAAGGTGGTTGGTGTCTTGAGCTTTTTTTAATGCATCTGAAATTTTTCAACGAGAGTGAATGAACGAATAGGATTTCCAATTCAAATTGAAAACCTGAATCTAAAAAGTACTTTTCTGTGCCATAATGCTAATAAGAGAGAAGATCATTAATTTTTCCCTAAAGACTTTGACCGCTTGTGTCACAGAGTGGTTTAGTAATAAATCTATTTGTAGCGACTTTTTGTCGTTCACAACGAAGTAGTTAATTTTCAATAAGAGTAGCTTTTTACAGAAACGTGAAAGCCTGAAGGGCACATGTGAATTTTTCAGTCTTTTACAGTCCGGGCTGCAGTGCACTGTAGCAAAATGAGTTTTCAAAAGCTGTATCCCCTTCTGGAAATAACCATCTACCTCTCCAGTGGCAACAGGTTATAGAAGCAGAGGGTTAAGGGTTAGCGCAGACCATTGAAAAAGCGAGTACAAAAATGTTTAAATTGTGATTATGCTGTGATGGTGAGATTAATAACTATATTTCTTTTTAGAAATACAAAGGGCAGACAGAAGACAGTAATATATCTGTACCTTCTGAACCAAGCAGTCCCCAGAGTAGTACGCGTAGCCGCTCAAATTCGCCCGACGACATCCTGGAAAGAGTCGCCGCTGACGTGAAGGAGTACGAACGGGAAAACGTGGACACGTTTGAGGCATCGGTAAAAGCCAAGCACAACCTCATGACGGTTGAACAGAACAATGGTAAGAGTCTGAAACCTCCCTGCCTAGCACAGTTGACAGAAGTTCCACTCTCAAGCAGAGCACTTCAAAAGAGACGCTTTGCTTAGCTTCCGTATATAGTTCCAGGCTTGGATGTAGATTGACTTTTTGGACTGAATTTGAGAATGTTTCCACGAATATTATGTTATTTAGAACATTAAAATAAAGCTTGCTTGTTAAGGGGGACGATATGAATGGAACATACTCTCTCTGTTTCTGATCACACGATTCCATGCTCTACATTTGGAAGATCAAATGATGATGTCTGTCTTTATAGTTAAGAATCAGCCTTTTCTAAATTTTAATTTTCACTTAGGCGCGTTGTTTTCCTAAAAGCTTAATACAGTCCTGGTTATTATTTTGGGGTGGGTTGGAAACTGTGCCCCTTCTGTCCATTTTCTTGGTCAAAGCCACTGTGTTAGAAGAATACAGGCAGTTGAGAAGGAGTAAGGCTTTGGGGAGTCAGTCCATTCGGTGGCGTGACATCTTGCTGAAGAAATGGCTATTTCCTTCTCTTCCTCCATGCACACGGCCTGTTGTACGACGATACTGCAACGAAACACATCTTGACGTAAAACCTGCCTTGCGCCTGCCGCAGCAGAAGGAACGTGGAGCGCCTCCTGGCGCGCCCCGTAATACTGAAAGTCTGCTTTATTTCCTTTTTTGCCTTGAAAGTGGATTGCCGCGCATCTTCCAAGCAGTCAGAAGGTGCAGGAAGTTGCCATGTGGACGTACTCGAGCTGCTTTTAACTGCGTCGGTTTCTCCTTCCCGTTTAACCGCAGCAGCGCGCTCTTTACCAAGGGCTGCGGAACTTGCCCGGCCCCGCCGGAAAGGTCGGACAGCTAGCTGGTATTTAGCATCACGCGCTGGACGTATCCTCGGGGGCTGAATATGCCCTGGTGTAGCGGAGGCTTCTCTTGGAAGCAATAAAGCTGCGTCTCTTTGGGACTGGTGCGCTGCTCCGTAGTTTGTCCTGCCGTTCCCTTCAGCAGCACGGTGTCAGATTGTTCTTCCTGCGGTGAGGGTGGCAACACCTGCTGTATGTGCTCCTCCTTCATTTGCCTTCCACATCTTTAGGCTCCGTTGTTTTGCGTGTAGCAGGCAGTATCCTCGAATCTGGGAATTTTCATGTGTTGGTAGGATGAGGGGTTGGAGGTGGCTATAACAACAGACGGAAGCAGTGGGTCATCTTTCTCTGTAAAAGCCATTTCTTTATTTATATCCTGACCTCGCATAGAGTAAAGTTGCTAAGGGCCTAGCTAATAACTCATTGCAGCCCAGTGCAGGTGTGAGTAACTGGAACTGCAAAAGAAAATTCAAGGAAGTTGCTGGAAGGGTCTGTATCTTGAAACGGTTTCTCTCTGCCGTGTAAGGTCTACCCTTTGCAACAACAGTGTCCGCATGGTGGACGAGAGTTGTTGGTGCTGTCAGAAGATTTCAGTCCAGATAGTTTGTATGGGAGCGGTGGGCTGTATGCATCAGCAGGAGAGCTGAAGCATCCAAGGTCTGTCTTTCTCCATTGCTTCCTACCCTAAAGGGAGTGATTCACCATGGCACGAAGAGATGCTTCCATCATGTGCCTTGTGAAACAGTTTGGAGTTTTACTGTTTTCACTAATGTGTTCTTCACTTGTATGTCTTTGCTTTTATCTTATCAACCAAGTAAAATGTCTTTAAGATGATTAAAAAGTGAGAAAGGGATAATCTTACCCACATTAAAAACGTTTCTCAAATGTTAAAAGTTAACGAGCTTGACTAAAAGCTACACACCAGGTCCTTTTTGACAGGGCTGAAGAAGACATTTTTCAAAAGAAACAACTTCTTGGCTTCACAACTTTGTTTTTTACTAAAACACCTTGTGATTAGCAGAAAAGCCTGAACTTTTATATTGAAAACATGCCTGTATATTTTTAATATATACACACAGTTGTTTTCCCTTTCTCTTTATACATGCAGATACATGATCCCCACAGGTAACAGCTATATATAAGTATGTACTTTTTGCTTTCTGTTGTGCAAATTATTTGAGCACTACTACACTTAATTTTTCAAGGAGGTGTAAGTTTTGAGTGCTTCAAACAACTTAGCGAGTCTGGGGTTCACGTTTCTAGAACGTAAGACGGCGTTTGCTAGACGTGTTGGTAGAGCTACCCGTTTGCCGACGTACTGATTATGTTGTGCAGGTAACGGTGACTGATTACACTGGTAGCAGTTAACAGCTCGTTGTCTTCTTCACGTTGAGTAATCTAAATCTCGTTTTTAGGTTCATCTCAGAAGAAACTGCTGGCTCCTGACATGTTCACAGAATCGGATGATATGTTCGCTGCGTACTTTGATGTAGGTAATTCCCGGAGATGAAATGTATGGGTTGATTTCCCCCCCCCCAAGAGTTACTGTCACTTGAGGTCCGTGGGAACTTTGATTTGTAAAAGCCTGTGTAACCGAGTGGAGAGTGTGTTCTGAATCTTTTGATCTGCCAGGGCAGACAAAGTAGTTCTGAGCGTTTCAGGGAAAGAAAACCTGCTGAAATGAGTGGGTGTTTTACCCGAGTAAGCCATCAGGAATTCAGCTGCTGTTGTTTGAACAGGACCAGCACCGGCATGCAGCAATGAACATACAAGTTACACTTTATGTTAATGGTACCATGCCACACTGTTCTAAAAATGGGCTTTTTTCAGAGGTTCATGCATGGTTACTTAAAAAGTGTCCCTGTAAGATAACTTGCTAATGATGCTGTGTTGGAGGAACTTCTCTCTCCTGTGAGGTGAGTGTGTTTGTACTGCAAGGAGGGAGTGTGTCCATAGGGAAGGAAATGGCTGTTGGTAAGGAAGCATAAAGCACACAGGCAAAGCTGTTCCTTTTCATTTCAGAGTGCTCGTCTGAGGGCTGCTGGATTTGGAAAAGACTTCAAAGAAAACCCCAATCTCAGGGATAACTGGACGGATGCAGAAGGCTACTACCGTAAGTTGTATTTGTTGATTGGCGAGGACAGCTAGAAGGGGGGTGCTGAGTGGGTGCTGATCTTCCTGTAAAGCGCGGTGGGACGTCACTCTGTCACACGTGTACCACAGTGCCCCTGCTGAGCAGGCAGTGTAATGGGCGAGGTGAGCATGCTGGTTTTAACCTCCCTTGCGAAGACTCCAGACTTGGAGAATCACAGTTCGCTCCCCCTAACTTCCACAAAGCTAGGTCATATAAGGCATTGTACACAATGGCATGAAGTGATGATACCCTTTACCCTTGTTTTTCTGAATTCCACAGGATGGCTTATTTTTCATGAAAGGTTTTGATATGTACGTTGCTTGTAACCCTCTGAATTGCTTGGTTTTATCCTTCAGGTGTTAACATAGGTGAAGTTCTAGATAAACGTTACAATGTCTATGGTTACACCGGTCAGGGAGTCTTCAGTAACGTAGTGCGAGCCAGGGACATGGCGAGAGCAAACCAAGAAGTAGCGGTTAAAATCATCAGGAACAATGAGCTTATGTAAGTAACGTTTTTGTTTACTGTGAATAATGAAGCGTGTGAAACGGTTGGAAGTTTTTCACGGTGTGATTTGGATCTCCCTTTGTTTCAAGTGAAGTAACAGATTACAGCTGTGATTCCTGCCTTTTCTGCTAATGTGAGCCAGATAATGGGAAGCGCCTGAGGACTGTGTATCCACACTTCCTTACAGCTATCACAGGAGAAGGGTACTTGCATTTTCATCAGGCACTTTCTCGTTTGTAGAACTGCAGGGAACAGTGGTAGCAAGAAACAAGGTTACTTACTGTTATAGAATCACGGAATGGTTTGGGTTGGAAGGGACCTTAAAGCCCATCTAGTTCCAACCCCCCTGCCATGGGCAGGGACACCTTCCACTAGACCAGGTTGCTCAAAGCCTCATCCAGCCTGGCCTTGAACACTTCCAGGGATGGGGCATCCACAGCTTCTCTGGGCAACAAGAGAAGCCTTAGGAGGCCTGCCCAGCCTTAGAAGTTTTGAGCTAGGAGTTGTGGACTGGGAAAATTTTTGTTTTCATTGACCACATTGATTTGGCAGTTGGTGGGTTGGATCTTAATCGGTCATCTGCAACTTGGAAAGAGACACCTGGACATTAATTATTTTTATATGTTCTCTGTATGGTGTGTAAGAGGGAATGGCCCTCTCCCCGCTGAGGTATGAAAAAAACCAACGGGGGCCTTTCAGGATGAGTGAACGTTAAGAAGCGTGACCAGTGGAGCTACGTTATGTGAGGACGTGTCTGTCATATTCGCTGTTGGTATCTGTTGCAGCATTCCTACAGTCATGCCTTGTGTCCTCTTCCATCAAAGACAACTTAAATGAAAGTCTTTTCTGTGCATTTTTCCCTTGGAAGTTTTAAAACTTGTCTTGATGCTTGTGTAACGGGGTTATTTTGAGCTGTGTGAATAGGCATCCAGAATTTTTCTTTTTAAAAAGCAGGGGGGTTTGGGGTGGTAAGCTCTTTCAGTTTGGTACATTGCGTAGATAATCAGTTTGGGTGTGTCCTTGACTCTGTAGTCATTTAACTTTTAAAACTTTTTTTAATAGTGTACGTGGTTAAGTAGCTGTTAAAAAGAAAAGTGAACCTCTCGGGTGCTGTTTGAAACCCAAGTGTTGCATTACAGGAGGAAACCTAATTTTAGCTTTACATGCAGTCAGGAGGGGGAGGGGCTTACGTGCAGCCGAGGGGGGAAGACAAGTAGGTTACAAAGGGCCGGTGAAGATCAAAGAATTAAACTTACCCAGCCTGCAGACACGAATGGCAAACCATTGTTGTGAACTTATCGTACCACTGCTTAAAAATAAGTAGTGACAAGGCGCTTCTCATTTCCTGCT
>NW_010250015.1:15425-16595 GCF_000690775.1 Eurypyga helias
TTGTTTTCTAATCGTATTTATTGGTTTTCAGGCAAAAAACTGGCCTAAAAGAACTGGAATTTTTGAAAAAGCTCAATGATGCAGATCCTGATGACAAGTTCCATTGTCTACGATTGTTCAGGCATTTCTACCACAAACAGCATCTCTGTCTGGTATTTGAGCCGCTCAGGTAAGATCGTAGAATCATAGAATGGTTTGGCTCGGAAGGGACCTTAAAGACCATCTGGTTCCAACCCCCCTGCCATGGGCAGGGACACTTTCCACTAGACCAGGTTGCTCAAAGCCTCGTCCAGCCTGGCCTTGAACCCTTCCAGGGATGGGGCATCCACAGCTTCTCTGGGCAACCTGTTCCAGTGCCTCACCACCCTCTCTGTGAAGAACTTCTTCCTGATATCCAATCTAAACCTCCCCGCTTTCAGTTTAAACCCATTACCCCTTGTCCTGTCACTACAGGCCCTTGTAAAAAGTCCCCCCCCAGCTTCCTTGTAGCCCCTTCAGGTACTGGAAGTTGCTATAAGGTCTCCCCGGAGCCTTCTCTTCTCCAGGCTGAACAAGCCCAACTCTCTCAGCCTGTCCCCATAGCAGAGGTGCTCCAGCCCTCTGAGCATCTACGTGGCCTCCTCTGGACTCACTCCAACTGGGGTTCTCTGTGAAAAGTAAAGTATTACTGAGTGATCTTTACTTTTCTGTTCTTGGCTATTGTGTTGATACCTTATTCTGTTACCAAGAATCAAGAATGCAAAGAACTTTTTAAAAAAAACCCCATATATATTAAAATCCAGAGTCTACTGAACTATTTCTGGTTTACTTAAAGCATCATTGTGAATTTTGTCTGGATGACATTTGAAACAAAATAAGATATTATTAAAAATAGTTCATCTTTCCAGTGATTCTCTTCATGATGTTTTGTTTTTTCTGTGTGTGTGACTATTTTTATTAGTTTTTTCCAGAAATCTGTATTTTATGGGTTTGGGTTAAGAATGCATTCCCAGAGAGTTTCAGCAAATGCTGGATGTTCTGTGAAGAGTACATCCATAACAACAGTCTAAGGAAGAAAACTGTCTGTGCTTTCCGCGCTCAGTTTTTCCTTTAATTAGGCTCGTTTGACAGGTTAATTGTCAACACTGTGTTTTATGATAGATCTGGATATTTTAGTTGCCCGAGTTCCCA
>NW_010250015.1:16619-64543 GCF_000690775.1 Eurypyga helias
TGAAGTTCTCTTGTGTGTCGTATCTTAATTTTTGCCTTTTTGAGGTGAAGGTAAGTTATAATATGCACACAAAGCAATGTTGATTTTCATTTTTGCCTTCAGAAAGGTGGTGCAGTTGTTAAGAAAATGCTGTTCACGTGCAAACACATCCTCACAAATTGATCTTGATTAAAAAATGTGTTCAGAACCACGTAAGTCCAGCCCAGTGAGTGATCCTATGGCGTAGGATAGATCTGATGGAGCAGCGTTTTGGTTTCATTGCTGTCGCCATCAGAGCGGTGTGTATGTTATGTCGAATGTTGCTTGTCTCCAGAAATGTCTAAAGGTAACGGTTTCTTCAAGTTTTGTCGTAGTTTTGGAGGCCACTATATTTTCTTCATGTGAAGTGCGTTTTAAAAACCCGTTCTCTCTCCTTTTCTTTCTTTCAATAGCATGAACTTACGTGAGGTGTTGAAAAAGTATGGGAAAGATGTTGGGCTCCATATTAAAGCTGTGCGTTCCTACAGCCAGCAGTTGTTCCTGGCCTTAAAGCTGCTTAAAAGATGCAATATCCTACATGCAGATATTAAACCAGACAATATCTTGGTAAGTACTGAATAATTGCAACTTCCTGTGCGCAGTCAGTTGAGTCCAGTTACGGATTCGGAGTTCACGTTGTTCTGTTCACTTGGGTGAAGTCAGAATTTACTTGAACTGAACTTGCTCCTCAGGTGCACGCGTCGATACAAAATGCTGTCGTGGTGTAGAGAAACAGAGGACGGCGTCGAAACACCACCTTTCCTTTAGTACAGTCTCTCAAACAAACCTGCATCCGCTCGTGTGCTCTTAGAAAGCGGATCCTGCAGAGTAGGTGCCTTTCTTAGCAGAAATCTTGGGGCTCTTTTCATCAGAGGTTGAAAAATGTGCTTGTTTTCTGCAGAAGGGAAGTAGGTCGAGTCTGAACAGAGGTTTTGTTTATATCCATGACATAATGGGGAAGAGTCCTCAAGGTGATGGAGCACCTCCTCTATGATGAAAGGCTGCGAGAACTGGGATTGTTCAGCCTGGAGAAGAGATGGCTCCGCGGAGACCTTACAGCACCTTCCAGTACCTGAAGGGGCTACAAGGAAGCTGGGGGGGACTTTTTACAAGGGCCTGTAGTGACAGGACAAGGGGGAATGGGTTTAAATTGAAAGTGGGGAGGTTTAGATTGGATATCAGGAAGAAGTTCTTCCCGGAGAGAGTGGTGAGGCACTGGAACAGGTTGCCCAGAGTTGTTGTGGATGCCCCATCCCTGGAAGTGTTCAAGGCCAGGCTGGATGAGGCTTGGAGCAACCTGGTCTAGTGGAAGGTGTCCCTGCCCATGGCAGGGGGGTTGGAACTAGATGGTCTTTAAGGTCCCTTCCAACCCAAACCATCATGGGATTCTATGATTCAATGCCTTGGGTTTTCCCTCCTCTCGGCCCCATTTTCCGTTTCCATTAAACATTCTGGTTAGCAGAGCACGAGCGCTACGTCAGAGGAATCAAATGTGTTTACTTGGTGAAAAAATCAGATTTTTTTAGGTTTTTTTCCTCCCTGTGAAAAACTGGGGTTTTTACTTTATTTAAAGCGTTCGCTTCTTGCCATCGCAGCAGTACAGTCTGTGTAGACATGAGATACCTGAACGGTGAGCTGGTTTGTGAGTGGTGCTCTGGGTGCTGGAGACAAAAGTCTAAACTGATGTAATTTCCGTGTCTGGAATGAAATCCAGCTCCACCGAGGGTATTTTGGTAAGGGAAAAGTGCCTGAAACTGACCTCTTCTTCTATTTCCTAGGGTCTGGAGACATTAGCTGTCACTTTCAATTTAAGGAGGTTTCATGGTTTCCGTAGAATAGAGAGAGGAAGGATTGAGTTATGGATAGAACTTCCAATTGAAAGGCTGACTGGTTATTTCTTACCTCTGACTTAAATCTGTTGTCGCTTTCCCGATGCTGCCGGTAATTCTGTCTGCGGGTAGCGCTCATGGATGTTTATGTTTGACTTCCAGGTGAATGAGTCTAAAACGATACTGAAGCTTTGCGATTTCGGCTCAGCCTCGCACGTGGCGGATAACGACATCACGCCGTACCTAGTCAGTAGATTTTATCGAGCTCCAGAAATCAGTAAGTAGGCTGGGGTTGGCCGCACGCGTCGTAGGCGGTAGCAGAACGTACCCCGTGCTGGCAGATGAGAATTTGACTTGAATTTGCTCTCTGTTTGGTCTTAGCAAAGTGTCACTCTGGAAATGTGATGGCTGTCAGAAATTCAGACTTTGAAAGTGTGCTTGTGTGGCTCTTCGTGTGTGGTGGTGGTCAGCTCAGTGAGGACAGGGAGATGGCATTCTGATTGCTTGTAGTTATGTTTTAATTTAGAGGTATTGTTCTGGCTTCTTTTTTGGTTGGTTGGTTGGGTTTTTTTACTAACTTAATTCATGTTGATTAGTTTGGGTGTCAGGTCAAAACCTGCCTTTCCAAAACAGGGATACTGTAAAAGTTTAAAGGCTTGCATCCTTCTTCTGCGGTGACTTCTTATTCCTGAGGGGAGGAGCACCAGGGTAGTTTACAAATCGGATTTGTTGTTTTTCATCTGCCTGGTTGTGTGATGTTCTCTCTCTTAAGGCTGCCTTTATGGAATTAACTGGAAGTGCTCTGTTTCAGTTATAGGAAAAATCTATGACTATGGTATAGATATGTGGTCTGTAGGCTGCACGTTATATGAACTTTATACAGGAAAAATACTCTTTCCTGGCAAAACCAATAACCATATGTTGAAACTAGCCATGGATCTCAAAGGAAAGATGCCAAACAAGGTAAGAAAAACACGGGTATGATTTTTAATTGATATCTGAAGCCGCCGTAATGAGCAGCAGGCCATACTTCGGGTTTTTTCTCCCCAAATTCTGTTTCTTGTCATATACGTCTTCTCTTAACAGCAAGTAAATATCAGGCCTCGCTCTGACTCTGTAATTAGTATTGATTTAAACTCTTAGGACGTGAAGGTATACAGCCTCTTTTTCGTAGAGTAAGTATAAGGGGAGGGCAGAAACCTTCTAAGCACTGACCTGAAAAGACGTCCGTGAGTCAGTGGAAGGTACTGTGTCCTTTTGCAGCTGGTTTGAACCGTGTGGGGTTTTTTTTAATTCAATCCAGACGTTTCTTACCATCCTTTTTGATATATTTTTCATCAGTATTGAACTATTCATGGTGCAGTAGGTTAGTAATGCTAATTGTGGAAGTGGTAAGACCCAGAGAACTTGCCTGAAACACTTGCCTCTCCCTCATTTTCCAGATGATTCGAAAAGGTGTGTTCAAAGATCAGCACTTTGATCAAAATCTCAACTTTATGTATATAGAAGTAGATAAAGTGACAGAAAGGGTAAGTCCCCTGAATTGCTGACTAACCTGTTACTTTTTTCCAAGCTTTCCTACTCTGATGGTCTTTCAAGTATGTCTGGACATCTGAGTTAAAAGTAACACTTTATCAACTATTGGGATGTCCTGCAGCAGCAGCACGGACAGCTTACATGGTTATAAACCGCAGCAGAGATCTTCCCTATGAATTAGGGATGCCTTTTAGGGAAATCCAGGTTTAATCTTGGTAGATATGCGGAGATACTCCATGTAACCTGTTCTGAAATTAGCAGTAAAGGAAGTCGCACCTTCGTTTCAGAGAAGGATGTCCCGCTTCGGCACGATGCGCCTATGGTGCCGGAGGTCACTGCTGCTTCCCGTACCATTTTAACGCAGTGTGTTCCCCCAGAGTTGCAGAAGGTAGCGGTCAGGTGCCGGGAACCTTCCCGCATGGAATGTTGATGTTCGCTGATCCCTCAGCGAACCGGGGCTGTTGGGTTCACGTGTGCAGAAGCTGCCGCCGGGCCTGCCCTGGCAACGCTCTTTCCACTCCTCTGCCCGCGTGAGGATTTTACGAGGCTGCGTGATGGGTGCTGCCCACGAGCTCGGAGATGGCCCGTGGAAAAGCTGCCGCGGAAGGGGCAGGGGTTGCGCGTCGCTTCTCTTCTACAAGGCTGCCATTTTTTGTGTTCGTAGGAGAAAGTTACGGTTATGAGCACCATTAATCCAACCAAGGACCTGTTAGCAGACTTGATTGGGTGCCAACGACTCCCCGAAGACCAGCGTAAAAAAGTGCACCAGCTAAAGGACTTGTTGGACCAGATTCTAATGTTAGACCCGGCTAAACGGATTAGCATCAACCAGGCTCTGCAGCACGCCTTCATCCAGGAAAAAATTTAAAACCAGATGAAGAAGCTCAAAGGGTTTGAGTAATTAAGATACAAAGACTGAAGAAATTTCCCAGCAGTTATTAATGTATATAAACATAAATATTTCCCCCTGCAAAGTTGAGGAAGAAATGATACTTTTGAATTAACATCGAGGCTGATATTTCTTTTAGAAATGTTAGAGTAATTCTGTTTTGTGTCTTACGTGAAAATTTTCACTGTAGAACTGTTTTAATTGCCAAGACTGCACAGAAGTACAGTGCTAATGTATATGGCTGCAGTTCGTATGTATTATAAAAAGGCAAAAAAACACCTGTTAAAAAAAAGGAAAAAAAAAAACCAACCAGAGCAGTAATACTGGGTGGTTGATTTGTTTTTAGCAGACTTGGCTTCTTTTTTTTTTTTTTTGTCTTGAAAAAATGGCCAGCATAAATGCTGTTTATATTCACGTTTTCCTAGGTGTGTGTGTGCAGGCCACAGCAGCATGCCCTTGGTGTAGTCAGTGCCGAAGGGGGTCTGTTCCTTCTTGAGCCTGCCCGCAGGGATGGCCTCCTCTTTTAAAGCAGGTTGTGTACAGCTTTCAGTACACTGAAGGTAAGCTAACCCATCCACATCACCGGTGTTTAAGCTGTTATGTTACTGGAACAACTGACGAGTGAGAGAACGGTAGCGCGGCGGCGGCGGAACTCCCTGCATGTTTGCTAAGCGACCTTGTTTTCTTTTCCGGCGTTGCCACCCTGGCGTAGTTAACGACTTCTGTTCTGTTCATCACGTTTCGAATTTGGAGAGCGCGCAGCCGATGGATAGAGCGCCTTCAGTGTACTGTTTCTTACGCCTTTCACTTTTTAGTTTTTAATCGACTTGCTCTGTAGGCTTTGTATACGTTTTGGTTAAGCACCGCCCGCTCCGACGCAGAGCCGATACTCGTCATGCGGTAGCGGCGTACGTTGGGATCGCATCCGCAGGACCTTATACCTAAAGGGTAGATAGACGAGAGAAGGAAGTTTTTAACTATTTGTATGTCATTTTTGCAAGTGTACTGCTTTATGCTAAAAGTGTTTCCTTTGTTCATCGTTTTCATTATTTGTGATCATGTTGTCTTTCAATACAGGCATAAACCTTCCACTCTTGAACAAAGCAGCTGCTTTTTAAAAGCGGTAATTGCTTCTTTACCTTTTATTTCTTTTGTAAATGAAGCTTTTCTTTAAGAAATGTGACTTTAAAGTGTTGTCTCTTGCATAAAACAGTTGACACTTACTTATTGTAAAGTGAAGATTGTTCTGCTGCATGTAAAGTGGACCATGCAGACTTCTGTATGTTTTCAGTATGCATCATTAGATAATAAAGTCTTTTGTGAACAAGGCATTTGTAGCCATTTTTAAAAGAATCTGTCTTCAGTGATGGTAAATCAGGTAATTTGTAAGAACTGCCCCCGCATTTCCCATGTAATCGCTTAGTTAGAGTCGTAAGCTTGGGAGAGCTATAGGCTATGTTAATTAGATATATGTAATTATCCCTGCTTTAAACCAAAAGCAAAGTGAAAACCCCTACAGATAGTGTCTGTCTGCTTTCACTGTAATGAAATTATTCCTGTAGGACGTGGGATTAAATGCAGGCGTTAACTAATGTTTGTGCTGTTTTTCTCACTTTTCCTTCTGATGGTGCTGAAAGAGAAAAAGGGAAGCGAGTCACAGGCCACTCAACGCCTACTCCATGGGTCTGATTTGCTGAGACACCACCTTCACCTTCCTAACAAGGTTATTTCTGACAGCATGTGTAGATAAACGTTTAGCGACGAGTTAAAGCAGCTTGAAACCTTTTGAGTGGGTGACGCAGCGGTGAGGAAACCCGAACCAAAACTGGGCAGGGCCTGTACTGCTGGCTTTAACGGTCTCCCTGACAATATTAAGAAGTTCGTCTTTTCACCTTTTTAATTAAGATACTCGGAAAAGCTGTGAAAACCCCACCGGTTTCACGTACTTTATCATCCTACTTTGAACTAAGCAGGGTTTTTGTGTCCATCTAGGTACATAATGGCAGCAATCACGCACTCTCAGTGCGCTCAGGAGCGGAAAAATGACCCAAGCAGTCATTCTGCTGGTGGGGAGTACCCCACCGAGGAGGTGTAATGAACTAACTCCGACAGCAAGCGGGAGATGGGTGGTTGTGTATGCCTATTTGGAACCTTCAGCCTGTCTCTTCTCAATTTATATCGTAAAATTCTTAATAAAGACATAAGCTCTCCTTTACTTCCACGTATTGAGGCCTATCTCAGTCAAAACAGGAAATTTAAAGAGCTGTGATGCTTAATGAAATACGTCCCGTAGTTGAGCAGCAAGTAGCAACTAGCACTTTCACGACATGGGCAGCGCTTCTTAGGGCGGCTTTACGCAGATGTAGCGGTCACTTGTTCTTGCTCTGTGCTCCGCTCTTAAGCTGGGGGTGTTAACCGAGCGAGTTGGTGGTACAGAACCAAAGCGGTAGAAAAGACGCCCCCTTAATGCCTACAGAACTGTTTTAAGCTGTTCCGGAGAAGCGTAAAGTTGCTCGTTCACTTGTTCTTTGTGTTGTAGGTGCAGCTCAAAAAGAAGACGACGGCTCCCGGAAGACATGAGCAAAGGTTTCTGTCCCCTAAAAAGATACGGAAAATACTCTTCGTGTAGTTCCGTCTTTAATCTTTTGGTTTCCAGCGTTCCCACTTAGAGTTGATGAGCGCAGTACCGATAGCTCCTGAAACCTACTGGCTTTCCTTAGAACCCGTCGCCGTAGAGGCGCTTGTTTCCTTTGGGGTTGAAGAGGATGGCTTTGTTTTTTTTTATTTTTTTTTTTTTTTTTAAAATCACCGAGAAAATAGGCGTGGCTGGTGACCTGCCGTTTTCCTAAAATGGTAGAATGGTGGCTACAAAACCGCAGTGTTTGGTTAAAATATACGCGTGTTTTGACTAGTGACTGTTTAGGTGGATGGTGGTCTTCTGTCTAACTTCAGCAGGCTCGTTACTTGCTTTAATCCTGTCCGGCTTGATGGCTGACGCAGCGAGCGGGGTTGTTCAGAACAAGCGGGTTTCCGTCCCCTGCCCGGTGTCGGCTTTGGCTGATACCGCTTGTTGGTAGCGACAGGAAGCCTGTAGTCCTGGCTTCAAAAGCCTCTGGAATTGAGGACTCTCAGGCTGCTCAGGAATCTCTCCAGTCTCAGGGATACCTGTCCCGGTGGGAGAGCAGGGCAGCTGGATTGCGGTGGCCGCAGCTCGGCGTGAAGAGGGCGGCCGTGCAGCAGCGTTGTCCCATTGAATATTCATTCCTCAGCTGATCCAAGAGGGAGGGTGACTTACCTTTTCCCCCTGGATGCAGCGATGCCGTTTCCGTCCTCACTCGAGGTGCTGCATAAAGTTTGGCCAGATGCACTCTGCTGAGTTCTGTGTCCTTCTCCCTGGTGGGTGACAGGGAGCTGCAGGCGTAGCACCCGTAGTTTGCCGAGCACCCGGAAAAACGAGGTCCCAGCCCCATGCAGTTGGAAGGGGCGATTGTTACCTCGGTGTATGCCGCTGCTCCTTAAACGTTAAGAACTGGTCAGGAGTGTTTGGTAGAAGGTAACGGTTCCTTTAAAACCTTTCTAATCCGTGCCTTATCTCCATACGTAGGGTAAGTGGCGCCGAACCTCCGAAGAACCGCTGCCTGCCCGTCGGCCACGCGCAGAAGGCAGCCTGGGCGCTACCGGAGACGGAGCCATCTTCCGCAGTACGTGGGGAAACCGCAGCTCGGGTGGAGGATGGCGGGAAGTGGCAGTCGCCCGAAATTAATAAAAGTAGGCGTAAAATGTGCTCGCGTCCTCTCGTCTGTTGTGTTTGCGGGAGGTAAATGCACCGAAACCCGAGCATCGGGTCTTTGAGCGGGGTCGTCTGCCTGGGCGTTGGTGGTGGTAAAGGAGCGGTGATGGAAGCTTCTTGGAGGGGTGCGGGTTTGTTGAGTTGCCTCTCTCCTGGCTTTGGAAGCCCTGTGAGTGCCGGAGGAGCCACGGGGGCTTCACGTTGATTTTCCCTGTACCTCTTCATCTTTCCTAGGGAGGCGGGGGGCAAGCGCGTAGCGCTGTATGGCGCCGAAGGGAGGCCAGAAAGGGTTACGGATTAACCTCTGCGAGAAAAAAACGGAGGATAGTCAAATGGGAGAAGGGGTGTGGTGGAGGAGAAATCCTTGTTTCTTAACTTGTGAGTTACGGGCCGAGTTACTAATCTGAGTAGATCCGTATGCCGTGGACACAGAAGCCGAACTGAAATGTCTCTCCTGGGCTTTCCCGTCTTAGTTTTGTTCGTCTAAACACTTAATGAATGTAATAAATTAAACTTGTGACAAATCATTACCCTCTCTAAATGAGAGGCTTGGCCCTTCCCCCCACCGCACGCATTTTGAATGCCTCCCTGGCTCAGCAATTCCCTCGCCAACACCCGTGTTGATGATCGTGGCCCGGATCTTTCTGCGGAGTGGGTACGTGTGAGTTCTTCGGTAGCGTGAACAATGCAGGAACGTTTGCCAAGATTCTCATTAAGTTAACGAGGCATAATGTCAAGCTACTTCCGGGCGGGAAGCCTGGAGCCTGTGGTGCCCCCACAGCAAACCTGCTCTGCACTTGCAGGGGGCACGCCCGTCCCAATCTCCAGGAAAGAGAACACCCTCGTTCCCTCAGCATCTTGTATCCCTTGGTAACAGGAAATGGATCTCTTTGTCAGCCACCCGTTGAACTGCCTCTGGTTTGCTCTGCCCGTCTCGGAAAGCCTGGCCAGCCCCACAGCTGCAAAGAGCCATCCCTTCGGACAGTTTAATGGACTGGGGAGTCTGATATGCCGTGGGGCAGAAGGACAAAGCCCTAGAGCAAGAGTGCAGGTGAATTTGGGTGTCGATGGAAGGACTGCCCACCACCGTAAGCCATCGGCTGCCTCAGCAGAAGAATGGCAACAGCCTGCATTTGACACGGCATCTCTGCTTTTCCAGCTGTTCCGTGGCTACTCCCGACTCTGCCACATGCAAAACTCCCTGGCTAAACATGGCAGGGAGGTGGGTATTGGCACAAGTGGGAAGCGCAGGCACTTCACTCCTTGTACCCTGACTGGACACGGGGCTCTGCAACGGGGTTGGTGCGGCCGCTGCCGCAGGTAACAGCAGAAGGAACCCGCTGGGAGGGAGGACAGTAGCCTGTTGCGCTGGCTGCTGGGAATCGCAGGGTTGTCATGGATTGAGCAGGATTCAGACAGGCTGTGAAGTTCCCATCCTTGGGGGCGGTTGGCGCAGGAGAAGCTGTGCTGCCGCAGAAACCAACCTCCCCCTGCGTCTGGCCGTGCTTTGTGCGTGGGTCTGGGCCAGGTGACCTATGGCTGGGGGAGCCTGCTGTGATTTGGGGCTGTTTCTGTCGTTTGGAAAGGTTCACTTCCTTGCTGATTGTTACGCCGAGTTCCTCCCAGGGACGGAGGTTTGGGTTCTGAAGTGATACAAGTGTTTTGAGTCTTACCCTCTCACCAGTCCCACGCCTCACGGTTACCTTAATCCTGCCCCAGTGTAGAACCTCAGTTAAAATGAACAGGAGTGCGTTCTTCCTCCAGTTTACTGAATTCAAGCTGAAATCTAGCCAAGAGTGGCCCTGAACATGCCACCTGCAGGAGCAGCAGGACTGATATTCAGTTATTGACAAAAACTCCGAGTTTCTTCTGCAAAAACTCTTGACCGTGGCTTTGAGCTGTCGCTGTCGCCAGCCTCGACATTCCTTCCACTCCTCACCCCTGTTCTGAAATGAGGGAGCTGAACCTATAAAGGAGTTTACCTTATCCAAATACACCAAAAGGTCCTGGATGGAGAAATGGATGGGGTCTAAACATGTACCTGGTAGAAAGTCCCTCTGCTATGGGGACAGGCTGAGAGAGTTGGGCTTGCTCAGCCTGGAGAAGAGAAGGCTCTGGCAAGACCTTACAGCACCTTCCAGTTCCTGAAGGGGCCTACAAGGAAGCTGGGGGGGGACTTTTTACAAGGGCCTGTAGTGACAGGACAAGGGGTAATGGGTTTAAATTGAAAGCAGGGAGGTTTAGGTTAGACATCAGGAAGAAGTTCTTCCCGGAGAGGGTGGTGAGGCCCTGGAACAGGTTGCCCAGAGAAGCTGTGGATGCCCCATCCCTGGAAGTGTTCAAGGCCAGGCTGGATGAGGCTTTGAGCAACCTGGTCTAGTGGAAGGTGTCCCTGCCCATGGCAGGGGGGTTGGAACTAGATGGTCTTTAAGGTCTCTTCCAACCCAAACCATTCTGTGGCTCTATGAAACAACCCTGTTATAGACAAGAAGGTGAAATAAAGTGTGTCATTTACTTGTAAAAGTTCAAGGAGTTTTTCTTGGAATGATCATCGTAGTCATCCAAAATCCAAGGGGCCAACGATATATGTTCTAGTCACAGACTCTGAGCGAGGGGTAAATGTATTTACTAAAATCATGCACATATTTGGTTTACAAGGCCACCCCTTATTTGGTCTTGAGCAACAGTCAAGCCATGGGGAGGGAAGCTGTTTTACAGATTATTCTATGGATACCAAGGTAAATAGGAGTAATTCCAGTGGAGTCTGAAATGCTTCCAGCCCACACCGGCTTTAGGCAGTTGGCCTGTGGTCCACTTTTACACGGTTGCAGTGTGATTACAAGTTATACAGGTGTAATTGAGAAGAGGAGGCTGAGGGGGGATCTTATCAATGCTTACCGATATCTAAAGGGTGGGTGTCAGGAGGATGAGGCCAGGCTCTTCTCAGTGGTGTCCAGTGAGAAGAGCCGGGCCATAAACAGGAAACCAGAAGGTACAACCTGAATATGTGGAAATATTCCTTCACTGTGAGGGTGACAGAGCACTGGGACAGGCTGCCCAGAGAGGTGGTGGAGTCTCCTTCCCTGGAGACTTTCAAAAGCCGCCTGGACTTGTTCCTGTGTGAACTACTCTGGGGCATCCTGCTCTGGCAGGAGGGTTGGACTAGATGGTCTCTAGAGGTCCCTTCCAACCCCTTCCACTCTGTGAGTCTGTGAACATGCAGTTAATTGCTGCCTTATGAGCAGTCTGTATGCTGAAGAGCTCTTACAAAACGTCTCAGGATACTGGCACCATGAAATAAATGAAATTTGATTTCTTTTTTTTGTAAGACGGCTGTATTTGGTTCCGATGAGGAGTTGCCCATCCCTTCTGAATGGTTACTGACCGACAACTTACGAACGTCACTAGACCCACAATGCTGGATGACACTCGCTTACCAGAAGGAATTCAAGAAACGAGTATTTTTCAGTACTGGTGTATTTCAGCTTTGCCATGGGCAGACAGAGCTTCTACCTGTCTGACAAGACAAAAGCGTTCTCATTGCCGAGCTCCTTCCGAAGAGGTTTTGGCCCTGTGTTGCTCACATGGAATGGCAGAGGAAGGGCAGGAGGCAGCAGTGTCTGGTGGCTGTGGCTCTGATGTTGCTCCAACAGCTGAATGAGAGCTTGGTTCAGCCAGAGAGCAGGAGGAAGACCTCAGGGGCGTACGGATTGAGTGTAACAGCGTGGGCGTCTCAGAGCTCCCTGGAGCGCTGTGTGATGCTCCAACGTCCATCACGGTGGAACCACTGGTGGTGGGCGTCCCTCTACGCACCTGCCTGCCCCACTGCACCGGGGAAGCAGAGTCGGAGCAGCTCTGCTCACATGTACAGCAGCTGGCAGGTTTTTTTCTCCATTAAAAGCTGTCTGAAGGAGAAGAAAATGAGGAAGCCCTGGCCGACTGACGCGTGGACTTGACGAAATAATAGGTCGATTGCTGACAACCACTGGGAGGAGCTGCGAGGTCTTGGACTTCACGGACGTGACAGCCGACTGATGCGTGGACTTGACGAAATAGGTCGATTGCTGACAACCACTGGGAGGAGCTGCGAGGTCTTGGACTTCACGGACGTGACAAGGTAGTCAGATGCTTCATTTCTTCCCGTTTCCAGCGGATGAGAGAACAGTGTCACAGCGGAGCCTTCCAGGGACAGACCAAAACCCAGGGTGAGTTATCCCGTTTTGAAGAGAGTACCTTTTGTGAAGACTGATGGATGGCAGGGGAGGGAGGAGAGAGGAATATTTTGTTTTCTCCTCTGGATGTCAGTTCCTCAGTTGTTTTCTGTTGCTTACGGCTTTAGCTTTGAATCCATGCTTTTGAAATATGTAGGCAACCCATCATTTGACTTTTCCTTCTCAGATACATTATTTTCATCCACTAAAAGACTGTCCTCTGACTTACCACTTGGTAACCCAAAACTACATTTGGCAACAGAGAGGGTACCTACAGGCAGTAGCAGGCTCCACGGTTGAAATAACGGCTTCCGTTCCCGCGCTGAAGAAATATCCCCATCTACTGGGATACTAACTGGGATGCAAACTAACATACTTAAGGTTTTGCTGAAATAATTGTTATTCAAATGGTTCTGATGTATCCGTGAGCGACTTTGTCAGTTCTGGGAGTATCTAATTCCCGCATCGCTCATCACTGGAATCACCAGAAGAAAATTCAGCAGTAGTAACACAAGTGGAAAGGTGCTTCTCTGTTGAAATTCATCCTGTTGGTTATGAACAATCCAACTCGCCAAGATGACCTTAAAAGTTGGTGTTAGCCACGTATTTTATAACCCGGTGCATTCTCCCGACATCCAGCTCATTCGTGAACACACTGAGCAACACCAGAACAAACTCCTGTCAGACCCCAGTCTGCGCCCTCTCACTGTGATGAACTGGTGGCTACTGCTGAACGGAGTGTTTCGGCCAATTCTACAACTCTACAGCCGTGATTTAATCAGGATTGCATTTCCTGGAATTGTTTACGGCAGCCGCGTAGCAGAACAGCACAAACCCCTTTAAATCGCATTCACTGCTGTTGGCTGATACGCCCAGCCAGTCACACTAGCGAGGGAAATCAGATCAGCTTGATACTGTTGGTCCTTGACAAATACAGCCTCTGCTTTGGTCTGCTTTATTACTGGAGATTCAGAGTAGGGAGATTTCCAAGAAACTCTCTCCGCTGACTTCATGTACTTTAACCACCTGCTGCTGCATCTCCTTGTACAACAGCAGACCCTGATAAAGAATGTCCTCGTGTCCCAAAAGAAAGGTGAAGCTACACATATTTGGAAGATCAGGGCTAACGGAACAACAGGATCAGAAGGCAGCTCCTGCCCTTCTGGGGCTCAGATACCGTTTTTTCAAATAAGGATTAAAACATTACTCACACCTCATCACTCCAAATCTCAGAAAGAAATAGAACAACATTCAGCAGTGCTGTGAGACAGCAAAAATATCCCTTCAGTCAGTACTAATCGCAACGGCTTACAGAGCATGTTGTTACCTTTTTTTTAGCCATGTTGTTACAAACTCCATGGAATTTCTCTAAGTACTTGAATTTCCTTTTTTTTTTTTTTAATCTATGCCAATCTCTTCAGGATTTTCAAGTCAACCTTTGTACCAATAGGCAAAAAAATCCTTGTTTCATATCTGTAACGCTGGTTATACTACTTTTATCTAAAATGCCAGGTTAAAAATACATCTGCAAGATATTTTAATAGCTGAAAAACAGGAAGCCCAACACATCACAAAAGGTTAATTAAGGTGAAGATATACCATCACGAGGGATAAAAACCGGAGATACCATCAGTTTAGTTACATATACAGTTAGGGAAAACGAGGTAATTGAATTATTGAAAGTTCAGGCTGAAGTTTTCAGTCTGCATAAAGGCTTCCTCTACCTTAGGCCCCGTGGTGCCTAAGAGATGTTGTCTGTAATCAAAAGTACTGACGTGGTTCCTACACTTCTAGGGTCTGAACTGAACTGGAAGAGAAAGCCCACTACCAATAAAAGAAAAACAGCCAAACAAAAATCTCCCTCTCTGCTATATACTCCTCCTTCAATAACAAAACCCAGCACCAGACGGAGTGTAGAGAGAATCTACGGAAGAAATTACACTAATAATGAAGTTAATGAATTGTACACTTAGATATCTACAAGCATCCTCAGGGTGTAACTACAGTACAAAGTAACACGCTCTAGAAGAGACTAAAGGCTTTTGCTTGAAGGTCCTGTTTGTTACCTCCCAAGTGCCCCTCCTTAACTTTAATGAAAACAAATTATGTCGATTAATAAAAGCCCTTTTGGCACTCCAATTAGGAAATATATAAGCTGATGATTACCTCTTGATATTTAATTCCAGAGAGTGCTAACGTGTTTTTGTGTGCATTGCTCTCACTCGTTCAGCCTGGATGGGTGGCTGTGACCTTAACCGCTCAATTTAATTTGGGATAATTATTAAAGCATTATTTTACCTGCTCACAGCAATTTTGCTTTCATTACATGTCTTCTTCCAGACGTGAAACAGTCCTGCTTCGCTGATACTTTGAGTTAGTCAAAGTGAGGAAAAGAGTTTTGTTCAAATACCGGCGACAGTGCTTGACCGCGAGCACAGGAATACAAAATAAATCAGGATACTGAATTTTTCCGGCTACCGAAGTTTGCCTGTGTTGCGCTGCACCACTCATTTTCAGGTGACTTCAGACCTGGCAGTAGTTCCGCTGGAAGTCTGAGAACAAACCAGTCAAGGATACAGTGCATCTGAAAACACCTTTTAGACATTATCACTTACGTTTTTCCTTTGATCTTTTACCACAGAAGCCTTAACGTGCTGTTAGTGAGCCAAGCTTGGCTTTTAACAACATGCCTCAAATGCTGTGTCGGCATTTGAAGACGATGGGGATTAGGTAGGGAGGAATGACTCCTGTGAAAGTAACTACCATAGTCAAGAGAAAGAAGATGAGCTTTTGGGGATGCGCGAACAAAGAGCTATGTGCCATAAGAAGTTTCTACTTCGTACATTACAGTAACTGCTCTAACAAAGGCTGTCTTCTACGAACCTGGTTTTGTTTATATGCGTGGCGCGCCCTCTCTCTAACGCAACATAGGCGTGCGCAAACTGCGTGCTTGTGAAGAGCGCTGGTTCGTGAAGTTTGTGAGTCCCAGAACAGAACATCTCAGTCTTGAGCACAGAGCTCCGGGCATCCCTGGGACAGCGGGAGGGTTCATGCAGGGGTGAATGTCGAGCTGCAACCCCCTCATAGCCGCACTGTGACCAGCCACTCGCGTGCAGCTCTGCACGCCGTTAAACGGCGCTTCTACCTGGGACCCACCTGTGGCGGAGCAATAGACACGACATCCGCCTCGGCGTCCTGCCAGCTCTCCACCTCATGTCTGGGGTTCTGGGCTGTTCTGCTACGCAGCTGCCGTAAACAATTCCAGGAAATGCGATCTAGAGTACATCACAGTTGCAGAGTTGTAGAAGTGGCCCTGAGTGATGAGAGAAGGCCTGAGGAGAGCCTGGGTGTTTTCCGTCAGAAGAGGAAAAAACCCCTTTGATCCAGAGAGTAGCTACTGCCTGACAAGCCACCGCTGAGTTTTCAGCCGCAGAGATTTGTATTGTAATCCCAAAGAATCCGACAGTATGACAACAGCAGTCTCGGCCTTTTTGCTCCAGCCCTCTGCACAGCCCGAACCGATCGCCTCGCAAAGCTCGGTGGGCTTTGCTGCCAGGTCGGCGTGGCGGCGTCTCGCGCCGCATAGCCGCCTCGGTGAGATGCCGCTGAACGGCAGGCGCGTTCCACTGCAACTCATCAGCTGAAGCGACAGCACGTGAAACGCCCTACGCTAACTGCTTTCAACTGTACGCAGCTTGACTCTATTCAGTGGGCAAGTGGTTAATACGTCACAAAACAATTTGGGTTTGGGGCCTTTCCTCCCCAGGTTTTAGGTTTAGACCTATTCTACCTACTTAGGGCTAAAACGGATTGATATTACATTTCAGCTGTTACAGACAATATGTTTTAAAGCATGCTTGGTTGCAAACCAAAGAGGAAAACTAATCCTCCAAGAGAATTTTGTGAATGAAAATATTTTTGCTTAGTTTCCACAAGAAGAGAGTATAAGGGGCACAGTTGTCTGTCTCTAAGTATCTAGGGCAGGTTACACAGAGATGGAGGAAACCTTTTAAAAATGGCCAGGGTTTAGAGTTTTTCATCATCAGTTCTAAATTGTTTCAAAAATGGAGAGGTCCTTGTTGAGATTTACCACATCACCCTCATGGAAGCGTTCGCGTTCAGCTGGAACAAGGGCGGCATCTTACCGCAGCAGAGCTGTTACGGGGTATTTATGACTGAGCTGTAAACTCCATGTTAGAAACGCAAATGCCGGCAGCGTGATGCAGCCCGAACGTCCTGAATAATTTGTGATTAAAAAAATGGAGTGTATCACCGGTGCTTCTTAACAGCCTTACACGCAGAGTTTTGTGGTTGTGACAGACCTTGGATTTTTAATTGCTGGTCTCAAAGCTACTTCTAGACCAGCAGGTTGAGGGAAGTTATCCGCCCCCTCTACTCTGGGCTGGTGAGACCTCACCTGGAGTACTGTGTCCAGTTCTGGGCTCCTCAGCCCAAGAAGGACAAGGAACTACTGGAGAGGGTCCAGCGCAGGGCCACTAAGATGATGGAGGGCCTGGAGCACCTTCCATATGAGGAAAGGCTGAGAGAGCTGGGTCTGTTTAGCTTGGAGGAGGCTGAGGGGGGATCTTATCAATGCTTATCAATATCTAAAGGGTGGGTGTCAGGAGGATGGGCCAGAGACTTCTCAGTGGTGTCCAGTGACAGGACGAGGGGCAACGACCATAAACTGGAAACCAGAAGGTTCATCCTGAACATGAGGAAACACTTCTTCACTGTGAGGGTGCCAGAGCACTGGAACAGGCTGCCCAGAGAGGTGGTGGAGTCTCCTTCCCTGGAGACTTTCAAAAGCCACCTGGACTTGTTCCTGTGTGCTCTACTCTGGGGGATCCTGCTCTGGCAGGAGGGTTGGACTAGATGATCTCTAGAGGTCCCTTCCAACCCCTTCCACTCTGGGAATCTGTGTAAAAACAGGTGCCATATTAACAGTAACTATAATGAACATAATCAAACAATGTTGTAGGTTTTATATCCAGTGTAAGCTTAAAACACATTATTTTCCAAACCTCTGTTTAGGTATCTTGCCACCAGTATTACTGTGTGACATATCTGATTATTCACCTGTGACGCTACAGGAACTTGGAGGCAGATCATTAAGCACATGCGTAATTGTGCATGCGACCTGAACCCTGCTGTACGTGGCACCTCTGTGGCAGCAAGAGGTACAGCACCCAGTGGCAATACCTTGAATCACAGAACGGTTTGGGTGGGAAGGGACCATTGCAGGGAGCACTGGGAACATTTGACGTAGTCCTCACTCTCCTATTATAATAAATCTCATTTAAAAGTGACTGTACTTCTGAAAAAATTATCTAAACTTGATGATTTGTTGTATGTGGTAAATAGAAATTGTTTGAAGTGATTCCTCAGCCTTGTTTTGTTGTTAATACCAGACATCTATAGAACAGGTAAAAATTACTAAAGATGCTCCTAGGCAGAAACCAATGTTTTGTGAACTACGAAAGTTATGAAGTGAACTTAGTTAGCAATCTGAGGCCATGATTTGACTCTCCAGAAGTTAACAAGAAATGCCATTCCCTAGAAACAATATTGATTTGTTCTCATTACTCATGGAGAGTCGGAACAGGGAGGGGGAAAAAAAAAATCAACAGATCTAATTCATGACAAAGCCAGTCATGGTTCACCTCCCGCTGTAAGTGATGTGCTGGCATCCACTGACCGAGAAAACCCCGTTTCTATTTTATCCATCAACAGATTATGAAAGGCTGCAGTTTTCCTTGAGGAAAGCAAACACATCGCGCGCACACAAAATGCACTCGCTGACACGGCTCACATGCTAGTAAACCTACTAAACGTTACCATCGATAAAGAGCTTTCAAAAGACCGAACAACTACTGTTTATCTCTGGCTACAACAGTGGCCACCACCACATTGCCACCACCACAGTGCCAGGGAAACCCCACAGAACGTGTTTCGGGGACACAGTCTCACGTGAGCAGCATGAAAAAGTCACATGAGCCACAAAAGCCTTGGCAAGACAAAGCCACGTTTCACCCCCTGGACCCGAAGGCACGCCCCCTGCACCGCCCCAATTCTGGGCCAGGACTGCAGCTCTCTGCCCCCTCCTTGCCCCACACAACTGCTGTCGTGTTCTGGCCAGCACCAAGCCTTGCGCCCTGTGACTGGCCCAAGAGCTGCTTGGCAGCAGCAGGCGCACCCAGGCGAGATGGCGGAGGCCACCACCTCACGTGGCTAGTGTGCCACGGCAGCTCTGAGCCCACATAGGCTGCTGGCAGTGCTCGGCTCCCAGCCAGGTCTCTGCCTCACTTTCTCCCCCGCCACCACCCCCTGGGCCTCAGCCATGCCACCCCTTTTGCTTTCCCAGCTGTTAAGTCACAACGGCTGGGTACCACACTGGAGGCAAAGTCTGGATTTCAAGACCTGCTTCCACTGCTGAGCGGCCACCCTGCAGGTCCACGCTGCCCAAGCACAGGCACCTTTCTGGCAGTGGCACCGCCAGTCTTGGCCAAGGCACGTGGGCGGCACCTGAAGCCGCCCGTTTCTGGCGGCTGGCTGCTCTGCTCCAGCACCTCCCAGCCCTGCCGCGCTGCACCCCGGCAAGAAACGGGCACCCGCCTCAAGCTCTGCCGCACCTACGCCAGCCTGCCTCTGCACTGCCCACAGGCACCCCCTGCACCCCTGCTTTCACGTACGTACCTGCCAGGAGTGGAGTGCTGCCTTTTGGGTTTCTCACTGTCAACGCTCCTGAGATCAGTCTAGAGTACTGAAATCAATGACTTTTGGGGTTGTTTTTTGTAACAACAATCAGCTCCTTGCCATTGAGAGGCTTTTCTTGATGAGTAAGCGTTGCTTCTCCACAATTTCATTCCCTTGGCATGAGCTAAGTGCCTACCTACTTCCAGCAGCCTGCCCCTGTCCTCTGCAGTGCCTGGCGCACTCTCCACCCAAAGACACCTGTGAACAGCAGGGAAATTTTCTGTTGAAAAATAATTCTTCTGTTAATTTAACTCCAAAATGGCTACAGTAAAAGGTCATACTGTCTGTAACGGGATTTTTCCACAGAAAAGGGGCAATATAAATCAACTGATGGAAAAACATATTGAAGATTAGAACCATACAGCTCACAACAAACATCTTTGCGTGTGCTCTTGAAAAAGAAAAAAAAAGAGCCTTACTTCTGAACAGAAAAGCCTCCCTCATTTTCTTCTAAGTCAGGCCAGTTCTTCGAAGAAGCAATTACTCTCACGTAATAAGTAACTGCGATGTACAAGGCGAGGCTAATTCAAGTTAGTCAAGTGAATACTTTTGCTGTGAGACTATTATAGTAATACACTTCCAGGAACTACTTTCCCTCTTACTGAGGATGTTTAACAGAAGGAGTAAGAATCAGCACAACAGTAATCTAAACATTTGTATTTATTTTTTCATGAATACAGTATTTCCTTCCCCACAGATTGATAAAAAAGACATTAATTGATGAGCTATCAAAATACAGTGCTATTGCATCTGCTGCTTCTTTTGGAAGACGGCCTGCTTTAGTATTACTCAGAAACATCACTGCTGCCTACAGAACAACAAACCTTTTCTCCTCAACCAAACGATCCGTAACAGATCCAAGGCACATAACATGGTATTAATCTTATGAACCAGTTTTAACCTAGTACTCGGAACAGAAATATAACCCATCAAAATGTCTAATTCTTACTATTTGAAGAGAAAGTTAATTAACGACAAGGCAGATTAAGCTATTGCCAGAAGGTGAATTACTTTACTGGTGAAGATTAGAGTTTTGATTTCTTCTGAAAGAAGCTGACTATAGCATTAACACATTCATCAGATAACCACCTCTCCTTCAGGACTTCACACTCTTTACTGTTGACTGCATGGAGCTTCTCCTTTTCCATACTTCTCAAGAGTTGCTTTGACACTGCCAAGGACTGGAGGAGAGAGAGAGGGACATTAGGAAGTTATGGTTTCTATACCTCAGTGTTTCAGGAAGTCACACAATAAACACACTGGAATTCAGAGTTGTATTAACATCGTACTTCCTAGCTTTTAGTCAACCTTTAAGCTGGAAGTGATTATTGCATTTAATTACCAAGACGGCTAATGAGGTGGAGGAGGTTCATGGGAAGCAAAAGAGCAGTCCACTAAGTGCTCATAATCGGAGTAGACGGGCACAAGAAGCGAAACCTGTTCAACTTTCTGCAGCGCCAAACGCAACCAACATTACCAGCAGTTGGCACCAGTGTCTCCTCTTGTCCAACGTAATGTAACACCACTGTGACTCGTGCCGTTTTGCAGAACCTAAACTAGCGAGCAGGATGACTCAGTTCAGCAACAAGTAAAGCCACCCAGCGTCCTCTTATCATCCACCGTGCACGCAGTGCAATTAATATTGCAGAACCAGTGGTAAGGCTCTTAAAACCCGACTACTGCCAAAATTAAAATCTAAGAGAAGGCATCCAAGGTGCACACAGAGAGTGCAAGTGGATTGATGAGTGAGTTTTTAAGGCTTTTCAGCCACTGAATCTCTGTGATTCAGCCAGGGATTCAGAGACCTATCAGTTTCCCAGCAGCAGGGGGAGAGAGACAGATCTGCTGGATTGATGAGTGAGTTTTTAAGGCTTTTCAGCCACTAAATCTCTGTGTTCAGTCTTAGATTCAGCCAGGGATTCAGAGACCTATCAGTTTCCCAGCAGCAGGGGGAGAGAGACAGATCTGCGTTGAAGGAAAATATATTAAGCCTTGGTATTTCAATTAAGGATGAAGTGAAACCAAGTAACAGGATCAGTTTGGCAGGAGGATTGGGAATGCTACAGGCTTACAAGTTGGAGAGAAATTTAAAATACTGACGTTTTTGGGGAGGCTTGCATAAGCTTCTAATCTTGCCCAAACTTCCTCCTGAAAAGACCTGTCGGGGAAGACTTCGTTCACCAGTCCCTGGGCACAGGCTTCTGCTGCCGTCAGCTTCTTATTGAAAAGCAAAACCTCATTTGCCTGTATAAAGAGATGCAGAGCGTGATTCAGTGCGACACATGACTGGAGTAATCTGACGCGAAAGGTACAAGCGTCCAAGTCACACATGTTCTCCTGTCTTGCTCACTAATGTCTGCACTCCAAAAAGAACACAGAATCACAGAACAGAGGAGGTTGGAAAGGACCTCCAGACACTGTCTAGTTCAAATGCCCTGCTCAAGCAGGTTGAGCAGGAGCTGGCTGCCCCGGACTCTGTCCTGTTGGGTTTTGAGTATCTCCAAGGATGAAGACTTCACAGCATCTCTGCACAACCTGTTCCCACGTTTCACCACCCTCACGATACAATTACTTTTTTAGGTTCTGATGGAATTTCCTGTGTTTCAGCTTGTATCCCTTTCCTCTTGTCCTGCCACTGGGCACCACTGACAAGAATATGTCTCCACCTTCTTTACATCTTCCCATCAGGTATTTATGAACATCAGTAAGAATCCCCTAAGCCTTCTCTGCCCCAGGCAAAACAGTCCCAGCTCTCTCAGCCTCTCCTCAAATGCAATATACTCCAGTGCCTTAATCATCTTTGCTGGGCCTGCTCCAGTATGCCCGTGTCTTTCCTGTAGCCAGACCCAAACACAGCACTCCAGCTGTGGTCTCACCAGTGCTGGCAGAGGGAAAGAATGACCTCCCTCAACCTGCTGGCAACGCCCTGTCCAATGCAGCCCAGCATAACCTCAGCCTTCTATCCTACAAAGGTGCGTTGCTGGCTCACGGGCAACTCATTGCCCATGAGGACACACAGGTCCTTCTCTACAGAGCTACTTTCCAGCCAGTAAGCCCCCAGCATGCACTGGTGTGTGGGATTATTTATTCCCAGGTACAGGACTTTGCCTTTTCCGTTGCTGAAGTTGATGAGATTCTCCAATTCTCCAGCCTACCCAGGTCTTTTTGAATGGCAATGCAGCTGGTGTATCAACCATTCCTCTCTCTTTTGTGTCACCTGTCTCATCTGGGCCATAATGAAGAGGTTAAACAACTACTAGACCCAGTATCAACCCCTGGGCTACACCACTAGTGACTGGTCTCCATTTCCTATTGCTGACCAACAGTCTACATGCCTTCTCCAGCAGAGCTCCAAGGTTGTCACCTGAAATTACCTCATCATAAATGTGTCTGTTCACTTCCTGCAGTGACTCTAAGATTTTTAGAACATGTACTGGTAGGTTACATCTCACTGAATGGACTACCCTTGATACTTGGTTGTTTATGAAGCACTCCCTCTATTCCTCACAGATTTAAACCCTGCTCAACAAAAATAAATTATGTTAATGCAGGCAATAATAGAGGTATTTGAAACTATCAATTTTTTTTTCTCCGGGATATCAAGAAAAGCAGAAAGGGAGTTCTAAGTAAAGAAAATTTAGATTCTGCTGTCTCTCCTCATTTTTTCTTTTTGTTTTCTTTTTTTTAAATTACTATTATTTAGTTTCCTTATTTCTAGAGTAGAGAGCGAAAATAAGACTATGGACAGAAGACCAAAATATATTAGGATAAACCAGATAATCTAAAAGGTCTGGAAGTAAACGCATAAATGGATTGCTTCACATTCACATTTGGAGGAATGGTTGAATACAGGTTTCCCACAGGGTTGGCACACACCACTGCAACACTTGCTCCCTTGCCTGATAAAGGCAGCCTACCAAGACATTTCTTAAGAGTGCTCATTTTCTTTTTTTAACCCTTCTTTACATCATTCCCTCCCATTGCTGGGGGAAAGCTACAGCCTGTTCCATACAGAAATTGTCTCAAGAAGATGGAAGAAGCCATGAGAAAGAAAACCTTCATCAGTATCACAGTATGGCTTCATCTCACTACTCTAGTGCCTGTGCTGACACTACCATTGCATTTCTTCATCTTTGTTTCAAAAAATGTGAACAGGAGCTTTCTTTGAGGACTCCTGCTGTGACTCCACTTCTTCTTACAGTTGGAGGATACCGACACACAAAGGTCAGATGATCCCACACAGAGTGCAGACATTCTTACCTTAGCTAAGCCCATGATTTTTGGAAACAGGTAAGAGGAACATCCTTCTGGGCTCTGTCCAAGTTGACTGAACGGGCTGTGAAATGTAGCCTGAGGGGGGAAAAAAAAAAGGAACAAATTAAAGCAAATCTCACAACAGAGCACAGGACAAAAGAACTAACTAAGATTTAGTTTCCATTTTAAAGCTTCTGCTGTGACAGAGTTCACCAAACATACATTGGAACTGTTACCATCATAGTCTTTAAATACCATCTGGTAACACTGCTTCATCCTCTCAATGCTCCTACGAGCTGCCTTGGTCTAATTCAATTCTCTTATCATAACCACCCTGTGGATGAAGTTACCTTATCTGAATACAGTGCCTAGAGGAACTTATTTGCATGAGGAAAACCTTTACAAAAAAGATGTTCACACACATCCGTGCTAAAAGTAAATACATAGCCCAAACAACTTCAGAGGTAAAGAACATTTTGCTTTCTGAAGGCACGAGTTTATTCTTCTCCTGAAAAATTCAAGTCATTGAATCTTATTTCCTCAAATCTGATTAAAATTTAAAAACAACCTGTGGCAGAAATGTATCCTGTGATCACGCAAAACAATACCTAATTTCAAGTTAGAACTGAATTGCAGAATTTTATGTTTTGATGACTTACATCAACTAAGCAAGGAAGACAAAACAATGGCCTTTATTTGCATTTAAACACCTGAACTGACACCCAAGGAGCGCACGAGCTGGCAAAGAAGCTTTCAATGCAACAGGAGTTAACCACCTCTCACTGTACCGCAGAGGGCCACACAGCAAGACAGATCAACAGACTTCCTAGGAAGAAAGTGACAACTGCATCACTGTAAGAAAAGATCAGGCAATGCCTGCCAGGATACAGCCTAGCCTAATTGGTCTTGCTTTAGCAAGGGGAGAGGGTACCACACCCAGGGTACAAACTGGCACCTCAGGAACTGGAGCAAAATCTGGCGCAGAAGGCAATGTCAACTGAGCGCCCAAAATGCTGGTCTGTTGTCAGACTGGGCTGCGCACTGTCCCGTAAATGTGGTTGGTAACGATCTGCTCTGGGAATACCTGGGTGAGGATAAAAGGAGATCCTGGACACAGCAAAGCTGGCTACTTCTGGAGTAGGCAGTCAACGCCTAAGGCACTCCAACCAAACTACTGGAGAATGTGAAATTACGTACTAATTTAGATAAGAATGACCTTACTGCATGAGAGTTCACAACCCTGGAAAGGGAAGAACAGACAACAATCACCTTTGAGAAGGCTGCAATAAACTTGAAGTTAATAGGGAAGTCTCATGAAGACTAACCTAAGTGAAAAGCTAAGTTAGACCCTACAGAAATCCTCAAAGAACTGCTACCAAGGGCAGAAGCCAAAGCTGTCCCAGTGCAGGTAGGAAGGCTACTAACAGATTGTCTCAGCTAAAGCACTGACTTTAAGTACAAGTACACAGAAAGTGAAAACTATGTCAGACAACGAAGTATGAAATGAATATAAGCATGCAGAGATTAAAAAAATAGAAATACAAGGCGAAAATACGATGCATTTATGAATGATTACATATTGGTAAAATATAAAAGTAAAAGGAAGTTCGAGTATGAATCTTCCAAGACAGAAGGGTACTATTAACAGGTCAAAACATTTAGTGCTTATTTGGATTAAATTTCAACTAAATCCATACTGATCTGTGGCTGTAGGAACTACTATGCCAAGGGGGAAGTTAGATATAAACAGTCTTAATAAAGCAGAGAGGTACGAGTGAGAAGATGCTGTTCAGTATGGACAAGTTAAAGTCTGGCAGGAGTAACGTGGTATACGATATACGATAGGGACAGATGTTTAACTGGTAACTCTTCAGTAAGGGATCCAGCTGCTAGAGCAGATGAGTATGTAAATTAAGTAATATTGTGGGATGTCAAAACAGAAATACAGTCTGCAGAAGGTGGAGAAGTTGTTCTGCTCTACTTCACATCAGTAAGACATGAGCTGGAGTGATGTGTCCAGTTTGTACCACTCTGCTTCAAGAGATGCAGAACAACTGGAAGGAATCCGGAGGAATATGACTGCAGGCATAAGAAAGCCATGAGGAAAAACTGCATGAATTGCAGGCGTTTAGCTGAAAAAAGAAAAAACTGAGAGAGTGGATGCAAACTTAGATATATCTAACACTCTAAGTACATTGATGGCTAAGCACACTTATGGCTACTGTAAGAGAGGATGAAAATAATCTGGTTTTAAATTCAGGAACAAGAAACAATAGGTTTACTCTGCAGCAAAAAAAAAGATTAGATGGGAGGGGAAGAAGAGGGAGAACCCAATAGTTTTCTATTAAAAGAAGAGCTCTAGGGACCGGAATAGTCTGAAATCATCATGCAGGTTATATAAGCAGATGTCAGCAGCCACATGGCCCTAGCTGATCCGGTTATGGGGCAAGCAGAAGGAGTTGGTCCCTTTCCTAAGTCTCATAGTGACAAACAGGGACTGAAAAACTGCAGCAGGGACTCTGAGGAAAAATCTGACACAAAGCAGGAGACAAAGTACCACCCATCACAGACACTCCTGCAAGCAAAAGCTTGCCTAATATTAATTAAAACCTTGGGTTAAGTTCTGTATCTTTTTAATAACCTTATACAAATGAACGCATGAAACATAAAAAATAAGCCATATAATGGTATTCTGTGCTATGCCTTAATAGAGCTTTCGGTTATGTATTTGGCAAGTTACCTTAGAAGGAATCTTAAGTTGAATATACCAAAGTTTTTCCAAAGTTACCTTGGAACACAAGATTAGACAAAATGCCACTTATCCATTCCATCTTTTGCTCCCCCTCCCACAGCTGAAAGGGGCCTTACAACCATCATGTCACATCAGCTACTATTTATTTTACCCACTGCTACAGTAAGGAGTTTCCAAACTGGAGTCACTAACTCAATAACCATAAATAGAGCAGGGAATTTCCATGCATGTTAAACACTAGCTGATGGAGCCCCATGCTGGTAATTAATATGGGTGTTCCCTGAGGCGATATAAAAGGCCTTTACACTTGTGTGTTCTTTTCTGTCTGATTACCCCAAACCAAATAATATTTGCACCAGAAAGAGGCCTTGGGATCAGATATGTAATCTACTTACCCTGTCAGAAGCATAGACAAGGTCACACAACCCAAGGACCGTTACACAGATTCCAATCGCTGGGCCATTTACCACTGCAATCAGTGGTTTAGGAAAATCGATAAAATGACCCACAAACTCTCTACAGAGAAGGAAAAACATAATGTAAGGGACACATCCTCATCTTTTTCATCAAAGACAAACAACTTTCAAAACACATGATTAGATACTGCATAACAAAACCCACGAGCTAGATGCTGTGCAGCAAATGGTTTTGTCTCCTTCCCAAATGAATTCTGACAGAGAAAATAAGAACTATTTGAAATATCTGCATTTTCTCACCAACTAAGAATCAAGCACATGCAAGACAGCACAGCTTATCAAGTTATGAAAGTGCTCTCCTCTTCAGCTGCAGTTACTGAATACAGGTCACTAGCAAGAACAGTCTTTTGGCCTGTCTCTCTCTCTATGTATCCGTCCAGCCCCACCGGGGGGGCACCCATTCCCCTCACAGATTCTGTTCTACAGTGAAGCTCCAGCAGGCATTAAATTGTGATGCTACCTTAACACAGAACTCCCTAGTGCTGGTCTGCCTGGGTTTGACAGTGTTTTCATTCATTTGACAGCTACTTCTCCATCCAAGAAGTGCAAAATACATTCTTAAAATAGAACATTTTTCAGAAGTGAGGACTGGTGTAAAAACTCCCTTCTTTGGCATTTCTGTGCATCAGCTGTAATGAAGGACTGTGCTTGTGTAACAGTCACAGCATAGCAAGTACAGTCTTCTCCCAAGAGCAAAATGGAAGACTGTAACATACACATGAGACAACGCCTGCAAATTATATTTTATCCATTACAGTAACTTCTCCATATATGAAACCAGGATGTTTTACAGAATCACAGAATGGTCAGGGTTGGAGGGGACCTCTGGAGATCAGCTAGCCCAACCCCCCTTCCAGAGCAGGTTCGTCTAGAGCAGATTGCACAGGAAAGCGTCCAGGCGGGTTTTGAACATCTCCCGAGAAGGAGACTCCGCCACCTCTCTGGGCAGCCTGTTCCAGTGCTGGCACCCTCAGAGTAAAGAAGTGTTTCCTCAAGTCCAGGTGGAACTTCCTGTGCTCCAGTTTGTGCCTGCTGCCCCTTGTCCTGTCGCTGGGCACCCCTGAAAAGAGTCTGGCTCTTCATACCCGCCCTTTAGATATTTATAAGCATTGATGAGATTTACTTGAGTAATACTGCTCCATCGCTTGCCATCTTCTCCATTTCACTGGGCTGGATATTAGTAAAATTACTCAGGTCATTCCCACTGCTATAGTAGTCTCCATTTCCTGCAGAGAACACATGAATAAGTACACCCATGGTTCTGAGTAGGTAAGAGAAGAGAAGCTTCTGTTTATTACATTTAGAGAAGAATTTCATTCTAAGTGTCTAACGTTATTAAGTAACTAGAGAGACTGTCTCAAAGTAAACACGCTACCTTAAAGGACATCTATGGTTTAGAAATAAGTGTTGACGGATAATTCACTGAAGAACAATGGGTAAAAAGCCAAACATTGTTAAATTTTAAAGATTTGAGGAAGGGAAAAATAATTTTTTTTTTCCATAACAGTATTATAAGGAAAAAAAAAGATTATTTCTTTCCCTCCATACTTGCTCATTTTTCTTCTGTCAAATCACGATCACTCACCCAGTAAGATGTGAGAAAGAAACCTTTGGTTTTCAACGGAAAAATGGAAATTTAAGCTCATGCATCTCCCTTCATCCCCCTTCAGACTGATGAAGGAATCAATAGTCAACAGAGTAACCTATTTAATATGTAGTAGAAGTTCCACATTTTGGATGACCAATTAAGGAAAAGGCATAGCGTTCTAAGGATAAGACTGAGCACTGCATTGAAATCACTGTACTGAAAGATGCATTATTCAGTAAGAAGCAGATAATCTGTTACTGAACGTACGAGTCAATTTGAGGCATCATCAAAGAGCAAGGAGTGTTTAAAAGCTAGACTGCATGATTTAATTGTCTATATCATCCTGTGTTCCACGAGGACACTGACAGGACGGGACCCTTCACTGGTTGGCACCTCCATTACTTTACGTTGCAGCACTCCTACTCACTACGTAAAATGGGACGGGAAGGTTTGTGCAGGGGTGTTTGGTGTGCACTCCTACAGCTATACACTGTTAGACACTGCAGCTCTGTGAACTACCCATCTCACTGTGTAGGGGTTGGTATGCCGAGTCATTGCTGCTGAAAGGAAATTCAGCACCCTGGGAATAAAAGATATTGGTAAAGCACACAGTGGAGAAGAATATGTATGCAATTACCTCAGAAGTAATGAGTAAACAGTAAATGTCCACATAAAGCATCATTTTTTTCCAGTGATCATAGGTGTGTGTACGAAGTGTAGATTTTTTACTGGCCATGCCAGAGCAGGATTCAAGGTGCTTTGCTTTATTATGTTCCAATGTATCACAGGGGTAGAGAAAATTGACTAAACCCATACCAACAAACTTCAAAAGCAGTAGTGAAGATGACGTGGAGCAGATATATCAGCTACTCAAAAGTAGTAAAAGCCCTTCGGAGTAGTCCGTGTCTTATCTTCTTATCTCAGAAAGATGTTCTGATGCAACAGCAAGCTTGCTGAAGAATTTGAAACATCACCTTGAAAGAATTTTTCCAAACACTTTGGAAGATCTTTGGTCTATACTAGAGGAAAGGATTTCCACACTCACCCAATTCAATCTTAGTCTAAACACAGGTAGATAGTTCACGTCAGTACTGTACTTTGGCATAACATAAAACAACTCTAAGAGAAGCATGTAAGGTGTGGTACCAGTAATAACTGCTATGGTAGAATCATCTTTTCCAGCTTCTTCCAGCGCTTTGATAATTTCTCTGTACATCTGCGTAAGTGAAAAATCAACAAAGTACAAATGTATGCTGCAAAAGATCATAAAAAGGAGATTCACACTGACAACAAGGAACTTGACAGACCTATTAACTATGGTCCTTTTAAGTATGAAAAAAATTTGCATCCACAGAAAGTCAGGTATTACATGCAAGATATTTCTGACCATACAGACACATGCCTACAACACTCAAGACTTCTGATGCAAATCGAAAGAACAAAATAAGGTCCTTTGGAAAACCCACATTACCTGGAAAAAGCTAGTTTTAAAACCTGCTAAGTAGTTTAAGTGGGCCAAATAATCTATTAAAGAATTAGCAGCAGTGGGGTGAAGTCCCTGTTCTGGTATCTTTGCGGTTGCAAAACTGCACGATCTCGTTTCCAGCAGGATGAACTTCCTTGTGAAGACAGCTACGGGAGCCAGAAGACTACTCGACACACACCCAGAGTGCTAAGCCCAAGTAGGCTGGACCCATGCTTCACTATACACAAGGCTACAGTCAAATCTTGTATCCACAAAGCAGGCCGGTCTTCCTGCAGCTTGCACTAGTTTAGTGCAGACTATAATCCTATGGTAAGTTTGAAAAAAACCAAAAGACACAAAAAAGCCCAATCCATAAAATTTTAGCTGAATGTTTTGTACCAGATATTTATTCCTTAGGTTGTCATCAAAGTCAAGATACTGAAAATTCAGACCGCCATGCTTCAGTCAGTTCTGCTAAACCTGCAGTAATGATTCTTTAAAAACTTCAGTAGGTTACCCAGGAAAGAAAATAACCATTGATCCTCCCAAGTTAATTTCTTTACCTTATGGTTGATGGCATTTTTCCTATCAGGTCGATTAAACATTATCTTTGTGATATTGTTTTTGGTGGTAACTAGTATTGTTTCATAGCCACTATGTCCGCTCACTTCTGGAGAAGCCTCTTTCTTCTGGCCAGCAGATTCTGCAGAGACCAGACTTGAGACAAGTTCAGTGTATTTCTGCCTGGCATTCTCCTGCAATTAAAGCAAAAAAACCACACCTCAAGATTGTCAAAGGCTGAAATGGAAATCAGTCTGTCACGCTATTCATAAAATGGGTACTGGGGACGAGGACTGTGCTTCAGGACTAAAGAAAAAAAAAAATCTCAATTAGAGAGCACTCTAATTAGGATGAGAAGAAGAACATGCTGTATTTGAACACTGCAGATCATATCTAAAATCATCTGGAAAGGAGCAGCAACAAATCCACAAAATAACTCAGATGCTGGGATGATGACATTTATTTTATTGGAGAAGTGCCCCCATCCACACCTAAGATTACCAGAGACCTTTCTCATATTCCCAGCATTTACACATTTCTACAGATCCTTTGTTTCTGATGGAACTGTGGTAGCTATATACGGTGTCAGACTTGCTACAGTCTGCATGAAACAAGAATGCTTATGCATCTTTGCATCTTTATTCTTCCTGATCACTTCACCTGAAGTAAAGAATTCTCTAAAGGTTGCAAAAGGTATTACAGATGTCAAGATATACTGAGCAAGAATGAAGAGAAGCTCTCAGTGCACCACTTTTTTCTTGTCTTTTAGTCAGTGGCATAAGAGACTGACTTTTTAAAATGACAGTTATCCACATGCTGGATTCACAAATTTGCTCTTTGTTGCAAGAACTGAGAAGCTCAATCCATTTTTTCTTAAAGGGAAGAGCAGAACATAGTGCGAAAACTATTATTTTTAATTGAAAGTCAACACATATGTAAGCTATCTTATACTGGTACAAGCTGGCAGGAATATTGTAGAACCAGGCTCACACAGTAACAAAAAAACCCTCCCACAAACCAAAACTTCAAACACTAAAGCAGTGAAATGACAGTAGAATACAGTGCAAAACATGTTGGTGTCTGAAGCAGGTTCAGTCAACTAGCATATAATATGCTAGTTTAGACATAACCCATTCACTTACAGTCCAGGTATTGTAAAGCAGAGTAATTGACAAAGTATCTAAGTGAAATTATATGTATTGTCACCTGAGACAAATTGCCAAGAGAACTCCATGCATCCCACTTGGCTTTCTTGACAAAGTCCAGCATACCTGGTTTTGGAGAATTGCAAGGACCTTCAGTAGCCTGTAAACAGAGTGAAATAAAACTTATTTAAACCTTTGGTTAAAGATCATATGCCTTGGCAGAAAAGATGATGATGCTCAGAGTATTTATCTGATCAGGATACAGAATTCAATTCTTAAGACAGAAGGAATACCCAGTGGCTGGGCAATATTCAGACAGTTCACATACCATGAAGTTTTCAGTTTCAGTCTGCCCTTTCCTAACACTTGGTGCTGGGCTTTCAGAAGCACCTAACCAGTATGAGACGTTATATTCCAGAACACCCATGCATGTTACGTTATCCTATCTGAGAGACTGTGGAAGTTTTATACTTAAAAAGAAAGTTAAAGACTTGTGAAATGTGTGAACAAAGAAGCCATTGCATTGGATCTATTAAGCTGGATCTTACTTCAAAGTTGGTGTTACTATGAGCAAGGGCATTGGACCAGTTAAAACCGCAGGAGTACAAGCTATCCTGAAATATTCCATGATCAGTTTTCCTGAAGAAAAGTACACTATCAGAAAGAAATATTTCAAGTGAGAGGCAGGAAAGAAAGAATAAATTTTTGAGCTCATTATTATTAATTAGTAAAACTAGCTGGAACAGTCAGCTGTCTACATTTTTATTTAAAGGAGCGATTAATTGCCTTCTTCAATATAACAAGCCACAGCCTATACTGACCCTGCAGCCAATCTTGATTCACAAATACTTCCCCAAACACCAGTACAAACCCTGCTAAGGACTTGCAGCTATTTCTACCAAGGTCTCCTTCCATGCATGAGTGAAGGTTATGCTTTACTGCAAACGAGCAGGAACAGTTCCTTGCATTTATCTAAAAAAAAGCCAACAACAACCATGCAAAAAAACAAGAAAGAAAAAAAACCTCCAGAAACTAGCATTCAAATGTCAACACCACTGTATTATAGGCCCAACTGACTGACTGTAGATACAACAAATTTAAGAAGCAGCATGTGGCATACTGTATTTTCCTAGGCATAACCCATTTTCCAGAGCTGCATCAATATATGCTATATTATACTGAAGGCATCACACAATTGATGTAAATCGCCTCTATTTCTTTAAATAAAGATTTCTATTCAAAGCATGATTTATAAGATGAAATACGTTTGGCTTGCCTCAGAATTCAGGCAGGGTTTGAGGGGTTGGTTATTTCAAGAACAGAATTCGAGCACTCAAAGAGCTCGTTAAAACACAATACATTTGAACAACCCCTGTGTTAAGTAAATGTTTTATAATCTGAGGTCCATCCCCTCAGATTATAAATGCCCCTTATGAAACAAAGTAAGTCAAGCCTACCTGTTTAAACAGAGCGTAGAGCTTCAACTTAGTTTCATTCCCAGGGTCCTTTTTCAAAAGCTTCAGTTGTTCTTGAGCCTTTTCAAAGTCTTTCTGGCTGACTTGCATGGTGGCTGCAGTCATGTGCAGGTGAACTGCTGGAACGCAAGCAGCTTGCGCTTTTCTGTTAGAAAGTGGAAAAAAAAAATCTCATTGCTTGGTTTTTGTGTAAGACTAGAGGAGAAACAAATATGCTGCTTTTTACAGGCATTTAAAGTAAATGTAAAACATTAAATATTTGTACCTGCACTGGTGAAAACAACAACAAAAAGCAAGATCCTAAAAATTACAAGAAAGTTGCTTTAGAAGTTTGCTTTAGCTGCAGCATGATTAGCCTTTGGAGAATATGACATTCTCTCTCTCTAGTATGTAAAGTGCTAGATTTAATGCTGCCAGATGACAAACTATGCAGTAACACACCAGATAATCATATATAGACCACTAAATGGCAGTAGTGGTAAACTAATGTTCTGCTGTTTCTGGAATAAATCAGAGTCCTACGGGTTCTGTTCATGACAAACGAATAAGAAACACAGAAGAGTTTTATTAACGGTGCAAATCTCTGTATGCAACATGAACAGCTTTATATATCTATGAATTAAAATGAGTATGCAGCCTGTCTGTTTGTTGTGACATTTTCGAGTTTGTGTGCTTCTATCCAGAGACGGTTCAGTCTGAAAGCCTGGTTCTCCAATCAGGGCAGCTTCAGTGAAGGCTAATTTCAAAATATACTTTGGAAAAGGACTGGATGCCAACCAGCTTGTAGACACTTGATAAAAAGTGGTGGTCAAAATATTCTGGGAGAAGAACCCTCCACCAGAAAAAAAGGTAATTCCATTAAAAAATACCCCATTCCAAAGAACCAAACCTAATCCAACCCCGTAATACTTGGTAAAAGCAGGTTTACTTCAACAGAGTTTGGAATCAAAAACCAAGAAGTCTAATAATTTTGGTTTGTTTCAATAGGGCAAAAGCATGTTGTCTCAGCCTTCTTCGGTTAAACTGCAATGTATGTTAAGTATTTTTAATATTTTTAAAGTGTTAGCAGTTTATGTATCAATGCTCTTTCTCCATTTTACTAAAAAAAACCAAAAAAACCCCCAACTTTTCCCATTCTAGATTACAAACACGCCTGTCATGTTAGAACATAATATATGATAGGTTTCATGACCAGTCACATTTGAAAAATTATCTCAAATGCAGACTGATAGAATGTTTAATCATCAATTTAATCTGTTAACATTTCACTTGCAGAACCATCATTTAAAAATCACACCTAACACGAAAATTCTGCCTTTTTTATAAACACACCTAATGAGAATTTCAGAGAAATTCTACTGCCTACTTTGAAAACATCCTCATTGATCTTATTTCTTAAATAAATTGTATTTTCTATTGCAAGCCTAAAAGTTGTAGGTAGGAAGTGGGAAGAAAGCCAACTGTTTCCAATTAATTTTATTACTCTTTCATTTCTTGTAGAAGGTTTAAGTTGTCTTGTAAAAACATTTGTAACATGGACATTTTGTGTCCTGTTACAGCCCTTCTGTGTTAATAACATCTAAGTTCCTGGTATTTTGGGGCTACCGAATTTGAATGACTGAAATGGAAAGAATATTTTTTGTTATATAAAGAAATTATTTAAAAAAGAAAGAATTCCAGGATCTGCTCCAAAATCTTACACTCATATAAAGAAATCTCTCTGAACCTACAAAATGGAACAGGCTATCAAAAAAGGCTACAGGAACAGTCTTCTGACTTAAATTGATCCGCTGCAGGCCTTCATTAACATAGCAGTACACCCAGACAGACACGGCTTAATGATCTGCCAGATTAACTAACATTCAAACTGATGTGTTCAGAAGACTGTGACAGAGTTTAACAAGTTGATCCCTTAAACAACTGGGACACTATCTAGCCAACTTGTGGACTTCACCTCCAGCATCAATAAAAGCCCTTTGACGGGAAAAAGTATACCTAAATGGATAGAGATACAAATTTTTTAATACTGAGTTTCTTTGATTGGTCTGTCCTGGAGTCACAGAACATGATGCTCACTTTCAGATCCCATCCCCAAACATGATATTAAAGTCACATTTGTAGGAAGAAGAAAATGGTTTATTTTGGTTTGGGGATTTTTCCTCCAATTTTGCTAGCCATCTCTGGAAATACTTGAATTTTGCTGTTCCCAAGACAACCCGTGTATCTGGTACAAATATTTTTTTGTCAGTCTAGGCAGTGACAATACTGAAGTAGATTCAATGTTTACAACGTGTTTGACAACCTGGACTTCACTCCAGCTTGGCTGTGGTCAACATTATAAACAGAATCACAGAATGGTTTGGGCTGGAAGCGACCTTAAAGACCATCCAGTTCCAACCCCCCTGCCAGGGGCCGGGACACCTTCCACTAGACCAGGTTGCTCAAAGCCTCATCCAGCCTGGCCTTGAACACTTCCAGGGATGGGGCATCCACAGCTTCTCTGGGCAAACTGTTCCACTGCCTCACCACCCTCTCTGGGAAGAACTTCTTCCTGATATCTAATCTAAATCCACCCTCTTTCAACTTAAAGCCATTGCCCACTGTCCTGTCACTACCTGCTCTTGTAAAAAGTCCCCCTCCCCAGCTTCCTTGTAGCCCCTTCAGGTACTGGAAGGCTGCTATAAGGTCTCCCCGGAGCCTCCTCTTCCCCAGGCTGAACAAGCCCAGTTCTCGCAGCCTTTCGTCATAAGAGAGGCGCTCCAGCCCTCTGAGCATCTTTGTCACTTCCTCTGAACTCGATCCAACAGGTCCATGTTCTGCCTACGCTGGGGTCCCCAGAGCTGGACGCAGTAACCCAGGTGGGGTCTCACAAGAGCAGAGAACAGGGGCAGAATCCCCTCCCTCGACCTGCTGGCCACACTTCTCTGGATACAGCCCAGGATACGGTTGGCTTTCTGGGCTGCCAGCTCACACTGCTGGCTCATGTCCAGCTTTTCATCCACCAGTACCCCCAAGTCCTTCTCCTCAGGGCTGCTCTCTATCCACTCTCCACCCAGCCTGTACTTGTGCTTGGGATTGCCCCGATCCAGGTGCAGGACCTTGCACTTGGCCGTATGGAACTCCATGAGGTTGGCAGTGGCCCACCTCTCCAGCCTGTCCAGGTCCCTCTGGATGGCATCCCTTCCCTCCAGCGTGTCAACTGCACCACACAGCTTGGTGTCATCAGCAAACTTGCTGAGGGTGTACTCGATACCACTGTCTGTGACACTGACAAAGAGGTTGATCAGTGCCAGTCCCACTCCTGAGCCCATTTGTCACTGGAGGCTTTAAGAATGTCTTTTTTATACAATTTATACAATTTAATAGTGACCATAAATTAACAAGACTTGAGGATGGGATAAGTGGATAAGTCAGAAGAGGATGAGAAAACAATTAGGTGAATTAAAAAAAATGGCTGGGGAAAAGTGGAATGATCTTTCAGTAAGTCCAGACTCAGAGCTACTTTCCTCTGCTGTTTAGATATATCCAGTTTTACTTCTTAGCTACAAAAATGTCTGCGTAAAATACATTATCTATCTACTTCAAATACTCTTTCATTCTTCTTTTCCTCCTTATCTACTGCTTTGTAATAGATTGTGCAACTTAGCTGTTTATTAAAGTCTAAAGTTCGTAAGAAAAGGTCTGTTTTTCTTTATTTCTTCCTTGCTGCTTATAGCTCAGTTCTCTGCAGTGAATCTACGATTCACTTCTTTATCTCTGCCCTCTGATCTCAGAAGACATTTACTATATATTAGTGATGATCACCACTTCTCAACCTTCCACGGCTAGGCTGACGGCTGCTATGTCTCTATTAAAATAACAAAGGATGAAGACGCAAATTAAAAATTAAATTATTTGACCATTTATTCATCTTCGGCAGGACCTCATTCTTCAGAGGTACACACGAAGAGCAGGAGTAGATCTCCTTGCCCCCAGGTAGGTCACAAAGTGTGAGGTGAGCGAAAGGTGAGCCTTTCACCTGTCAGCACACACAACAGCACTGCTGTCTCTGGGACCCCACAGTGACGCTGCACCACAATCCCAGAGAGCAGCAGGAAAGCCTGCTGTAGCCCACTACAGGGTGGACTTACTCCCTCTGTCGGCTGCTCCCCTGCTGTGACACTGAATCCTTACTCCCCCACGCAGTAAGTAACATGCCTCTCGGCAACCACACAGTATTTTCCCGAAACCACACAAGGCTGGCAGAGAGCCTGGAACCCAAACTATAAACTACTGGTGTTGAACCTGCCCTCGTTTCAACCCAAGCAGAAAAAGAAGCCTAGGAAAGGCAGTCAAAAACCCCTCCGTATTCTCCCTTCTCATTGTCGTGGTTTAACCAGCACACTCATCTACTCGCTGCAACAAAGCTGAATGGTTTCCTTTGCAAAGCTTCCTCTCTTTATTGCCCTGCACCTTGCAGGCAATTAGCTGCCTCTGCCCCACTGCTACAAATTACCTTTTTTGTACTGGCACCCATGGAAGAGTTGTGAGGGCCTGGAAACCTCACCCAGCTGGGTGAAAAAAACAGCTCCCACCAGAAACAGAGAAGCAAGAGGAGTCACAACTTGGCAGAGCAGCCACAAAGCCCACGGCCAATGCCTTCATGCTCCTGCAAGATCATTGGCTTGGTACTTCTCAAGATGTACATACACTCTGAAAAAAGAAAGAAATCCTGGGCATCGCTGCCTGAAACTGAAAGATCCAGGCTGACAAACATTTCGTATTTATTCCTTTGCCTTTGACGTCTCTTCGCTCCCATTCAGTCATTCTGGACATCTCGCAAGTCCCCCCTGTTCATTCTGTTCACAGAAATGTCTTTTCCTGATAAACTGTCACACATAAGGCTCTTAATTAAGATTTTTAAAGTCAATTACACTGCAAGTAGTTTCTCCCTGTTTAGCTACGACTGCAAAGCCTGATAAAGACAGAGTCCCTCATTATGGTGTAGTTCTGTTAACTTGCATAAGGACTTTTCTAAGGTTCAAAATGCCAACTTTTTGTAAAATGCTGGCTGCTCACTTTCTAACTTTTAAAGCAACTTAGCAGCTTTCTTGTTAAGACTAAACAGAAGCCAAAAGATCTCTGCACAGGAAACATCAGACAATGCTCAGCAAAAGAAAGGGATGGAGGTACCTGAACACCATCTTCCATTTACTTAATAAAGGTTTTCTTTAAACATTAGTAGATCCTGGGGAAATAAAGCACAGACAAAGGCAGTTAAAAATCCTATTAGGATTAAAAGTAGCAGGCAGTGCTAGAAACGTGGGTTTAAAACTGACAAAACTGGAAAATGCTCATTTCATGTTATCGTAACTAGCTTTAGAAGGTGCTAGAAACATGTGGGTTTAAAACTGACAGAACTGGAAAATGCTCATGTTATCGTAACTAGCTTTAGAAAGACAAGGAAGAAAGAAGAGTAAGAAGTGTTATCAGACAGAAATAAGCAGTACATTAACCTGTCACTCAGATGAATCCCAGGAACATACGTTTAATAGAAGATGTGGATATCTTTTGTCCATTATGTGTAATAATTTAGATAACCTAACAGAGTCGTATACGTTAACGTTTGGACTCAATGATCTTAAAAGTCCTTTCCAACCTAAATGATTCTATGATTCTACACAACAACTCTTCTTTGCCATCATCACTAACGCAAGGTGCTGTAGTCTTTTGTGCTGCTCTTTCCATGCATTCCTCAGGGAGAGCAGTGAGCAGCGTGGTAACTGCCCCTTGCCATTTCACAGAGACCTGGTATTACAGCATCATAAAGTGGCAATATTTCTGCCCATGTTCTTTCCATCTTAATAGAACATTAAACAAAATACTGTTTTGCTGCTGCTACTGAAGAAAGAGTTGTCTGGGTTGGATTTTTTTTAATTTAGGATACACAGCAATCAGTTCCCACAAACCTGAAGGGACTAAGTGTTTTGGTTGTAACCTAAAACAAGCTTGTGATTCCATGCCTCCCCAGAGTCCATGCAAGGAGGAGACAGCACAGGCTTTCCAGCCTACCCATCACCTTTTCTGAGGCACCAGACAGGGCGTCAACTATTCTACAAGGTTCAGGAGTCCAAAACTTACCACAAGCACTTCACTGTGCCTGCTCCAGCACCAGCAACCCCTGCTCTGAGAGGCTGCTGCAAAGTCAAGCAGGGGAGCAACTAAACGGGACCTCCTCACTCCCTGTCCTCCTGCAGCTGGGACAGACACATCCACAGCAGAGGAACATGAGCCCTCCTTGGGGAGGTGGCCAGGGTAAGGCCTTGCCTGCTGGCACCTGGCCATGGAGTATTCCTGCTCCAAGCACAGCCTCAGGCTTCGGTCCCCCTCTTTCAGTAGCATTTCTCCCATTTTGATCCTCCCTCAAAATTATCCTGATTTTTCTCCATGGAGGAGAAAGAAAGGATCTGGGGAAGGAATAGCAGCCTTTGATCATTAGTTCAGCTACATCAAGGGACACAGGAGCAGAGCTGGTGGGAAAGGTTGCCACCGTTGGCAATTGCAGCAACTGTTAGGAAATGAGGCGTGTGAAGGGAACAGAAGCCAGTATTTAAACTGTAACCGTGAGAAAATAAGGACCATCCAGAAAAAGAAATTCAACCGAAGACATCGACTTCTCTTATTTTTTCCCCCCAAGTCTTCGTATCAGAATCTCTAAAAAGATTGAAAAAAGGAGAAAGAAAGGCTGATAACCGAATAATGACAATGAGCAAAGCATTAGCAGTACCACTATTTAGTAGCTTTCTTGGTGACTAGGAAAATAATGTTACTGTTTTCCATATTCACTTGCAGTATTTTCTGCATGCAATAAATTCAAAGTTGTACTTCATTTTGCTGAGCGAGAGGAAGCTACTGTCTATGCTGTTAACATAAAAATTAACATAGAAATTTCAATCTGCAGGTTGCCCAAATCACCATTCATCAAGCCACTGGTTATATACTACTGAATCCAGACAGGTATTTACCTACACAATCATGTAACACTGAGGATCCACAGATTTTCACATAGTCACAACACTTACACAGCAATATAAGGGATTTCCACATACAGCTGAAGGTAGAATGGGCTAATGTCCTATTTGTACCACACCTTTCCATCCTCCAGTTATTCTTTCCATACAAGCTACCTAGAGCTGAGCTGGGAAAAGAAGAGGCACCTCACAGTTCTGAAGCAAACTGAGCAGCCTCTGGTATGTTTGAGGCAATCATTCCTCCTTTGCTGTTGGAGAAACAAGGAGTGGTATGTGGGGGTGGATGATTAATTAATACAGAAATTCTGGGCAGAGGTTCCTCTGGCTGTAGAAGCAAAGGAACCCTCTCTTTCTTTATGCCATCCTGTTATGGGCTTCTCCCAAGGAATTTTAGATCATTCGACTATGCACACTATTTTTTGTCATATACTCTTTTCAGATTGTTTCTTCTTTTTTCTCTCCCTGCAGATTTTTTTTTTTTTCACAAGTGTCTATCAAATGGATATGAGGACTATTACAATATCTTGTCAGACATTGTTAGGTGGAAAGTAAGTTGTAGAGACAGACATTCTTACAAATAGGAGTCATGTAGTAAGCAGTGACAGTTTCATACTAAAGAAACCTCAGCTTGACAGTTCTTACACTAATAAAGTCGAATTACTTCAGCGGTTAATTTCTAGCCCTGTCCCTTCAATTTTCTTCTCTTATACTGGGAAATGTGGAGTAACCGTATTTGACACATGAACATCTTCCTTTGCAACTTCTGTCATCTTGAAAAAACCTGTATCTGCTTCTACAACCATCCCATGTGAAAACTTCCACTTCCACTGATTTGTATGCACCTCTTTCAAGATCCTCTGCCATTAATTAAAACTAAAAGAATTCAGAACATGAGCAGACAAAATTCAGTCTTCATTCAGAAGATGGAGGAGCAGGGACTGCCTTTAACAATTACTGCCTGTTCAAATTTCAGTAACTGGTACATTTTCTAACATCCAGCAACTACAAAAAGAAACACAGTTAAATAATTGAGTTGCTCCTTCAAGTTAAAACCAAAACCCTACATTTTCCATGACATCAACTCTACACCTTACAACCAAGAAGTCAACTCACTTGCAGTAACCCCTGCACGTAAAGCAGGGGTTTACCTTCCCTACGTTAGCTCACACACTCACACTGTTAAGCCCTGAGTTGCTATCACCTGCTAACATGCACCGTGGCAGTAGGTTAGCAGTAATCCAAGTTAGTAGGTTGCAGCAGGTTAACAGCAGCTTAGCAACCAGAGTCGGTTTATTTCTTCCTGCAGCAAGAACTAAGGCACACATCTGCTTGGTAAAGCAAGGCAACTGTTCACCAAGCTCCGGCAGAGATCTACCGGAACAAGCGCATCACTTCCAAGATCAAAAGCCAGTAGCCTAAGAAAGTCTTATCAGAACCAAGGTTGTTCTCTAGAAATCAATACATTTGGCTCACTTGGGGAAATACAAGGTTTTGTTAGCCATAGTGGTAACAGGGAGGTGGTGATGTCTCAGTAGACAGAACTCCAGTTTTCCTAAAAAGCATAAGAAAATAACTGTCCCTCCCTGTTCTACCAACACAGTCCCTGGCAGAACCCCACTGTACTGTAGCTGGTGTGGAGTAACTAACATGTATTGCTATCAGGCAATAGGAATGCTTCTAGTGCTCTGGTACTTCCAATACAGTTAGCTAGCAGAAAAGATCAGTGCAAATACTCTATAACAAAATTCACTTGCTGCTGCATTAATAAACAGAAAGAAATGAAAGTCAAATTATTTCCTCCTTTACATTAGAACATTACAATAGTTGTTCTAAACACAAGTTTGGTGTACAAATCCTTAACAGCTTTTGCTACTTTACACTCCTACACTGTTTTGACATATTAAAACTAGAAGATAATGAACTGTCTGTTGTCAAATCGAAGTGCTGAATCACTGTTGTCTAGTGTAAGCAGCTCAGCTGTGCTCGACAGGGGTTTTTTTCAATATTAAAGAATAGCTAAGAATCACAAATCTAGATTACCATTCACTGAGATCTGAAATGGTCTGCTCTGTGCTCTGTACAGGCACAGTTAAAATTCTCTTATCACCTTTCCTGGGAGGGAAACTGGGATCATCTCCTGAAATCTCTGCAGGAGCTCTCTCTTTCCAGCAGACTCAAGTTAACTGGACATGGTGAATGACTAAAGCATGAGAGAATTTCTTGTACATCCTCAGTCCATGTAAGACATCCCTTCAAGCAGGAAGATTTACAGACAGATACCTCTGAAACACATTCAAAGGTTATAAATATGAATGTTAGCAGAAAATATAGACCTATGATACTCTTACATGTGACATTTGCTGAGAATCACTCAATGTTTATTGTAGTATTTGGAGAGCAGCAAGTTCAAATAGGTTCTTCATACATCCTTATCCAAGGTGACTTTAACAAAACGGTTATGAACAAATACTCCAAATAATTTTGCTGCTAATGGAGAAAGGAAAAAGCCATTTTTATTTGGCTTCTAGGGACAAATCCTGCTGACTGCATGAAGAGGGAGAAAGTGTACGCTTCGATGTTAATGGCTTTTGGCCAAGGCAGGAAGGTTTCTGAGAAGGATACAACCAGCTGCTGGAGCTTTCATCCGCATTAGAAAACCCACCAACACTTCTGCCACTTCAGCTGAACCAGTGAAAGAAGACAAATAATTTGTGTGAAGCTTACTTTCTCTCCTGAATCCCTGCCACCTAGGTCTGATAGGGGTGGACACAAAGAATACTGAACAAGCTATGTGACAACAGCAAAGCAGTGTTTGTCAATGGCTTAACCTGTCCAAATCCAGAATTCTTTCAGATAATTTAAAGAAATTAGGTCTAAACACAAAGTAGCAGACTGCTCTCAGTTTTGGCACTATTTCCAGTACTCACTACCAAACTCACCAGTGTCCTGTGAAGACCTGGGTCAATTTACCTGATAAACATCTGATGGTGACTTAGGGGTAGAGCTAAAGTTCTCACATATGTGCAAGCCTTGCAAGTACATTTCTGTCACAGCAGAATTTACAGCTGCTCTATGAATAACAATGCTATTGAAAAGTTTTATCAATTTCCAACTGATAATTTTCTCCTTAGATACACTCTGTAATATACCTTGGTTTTAGTTTTATCAGAGAAACAGGTAAACTGGCAGATGTGACACACTACTAAGTCTTGCGTAAGAAATAAAGCACTGAGAATGTTTGACACGCTCAGAAACAAAAATTACACAAGTTCCAAGGGACTTCAAGTCATGTCTTACTAAAACACTAAAAAGCTTGAATCATAGCATATAGAAGGCTGCAACTACAGCAACATCTCCCAAGACAGAGGTCAGAGGCTCACATCGGATTGTGGCAGTCATTAGTGGGGATGCAACATGCAGAGTCACGTTGGCTTCTGCTGTCATTGTAGAGATTATGAAGACCTATTGGTCTGGGAAAGTGGCTAACAACACAAATAACTTGGAAGTTGTTCCACAGAATGAAAGTATGTTTCATCTGGCATCTTACAGGCAACTAAGAAAAACAACACAAAACCAACCAGAAATGCTCTCCTGTTGCAGGAACAGCCTCGCTATACTGATGTGTTTGAAGCAGCAAGCACTTCACAAGCACATTTATACAAGAGAGATAAACATGCTGGGAAGAGTCCAGCGAAGTGCCATGAAGATGATTTAAGGAGTGGAGCACCTCACATATGAGGAGAGGCTGACAGAGCTGGGACTGTTCAGCCTAAAGAATAGGCTCAGGGGGATCTTAATGTATATAAATATCCAAAGCAGGGGTATAAAGATAGAGAGAGGTTCTTTTCAGTGGGGCCCAGTGGCAAGATCAGAGGCAACAGGCACAAATAGAAACACAGGAGGTTCCTCCTGAAAATGAGGAAATGCTTTTTCACTCTGAGGGTGACTGTGCACAGGCTGCTCAGGGAGGTGGTAGAGTCTCCATCCTTGGAGATATTAAAAAGCTTTCTGCACACAGTCTTGGGCAACCTGCTCTAGGTGGGTTGGACCAGGTATCTCCAGAAGTCCCTTACAACCTCAACCAGTCTGCAATTCTGTGAAAAACAAACACATTTAACCTGCTAGCTATACTGAAGCAGTACACAAGTAGCCCATTAAATTTAACAGTTCATCTCTAGACTTTGAAGCTGTATCTCTTCTAGTCCTTATGTGAAAGCCTTCAGAGTCTGTTTCAGCGGAGGAATCGGGATGATCTGTTCTAGGACACTGAAAAAACAGGAAAAACTCATTTGCTATTGAACTGTGGCTGTTTAAATTTTCAGCTGGCAGGCTCACTCTGTAAGTCAAGGACAAAACCAGGACTGAGATGAATGTACACGTGCACTCTTTGCAGCCAGGAACTCCACTCAAAGATCAATCTGCAGGATCATGACAGAAAGAAATCACACAAACTACTGACTGCCTAAATTACTAAAGATCTTTCACAGAGCAAAGTAAACTATGAACTCCTTGAAATTAAAACACTTGCTAAAAGCAAAGTTCCTCCCCTTTGCCATGCCCGGACAATCACAGACCAGGCTGGGATGAAGGGCGATGCCCTCTGCCACAAGGAAAGAGGTTCAGCTGCAAGCTACCCTAGCTACAGACAACATATGTGAAATAGCAAGAACTACATTAGGGCCTACAAGGGACAACTTTTGTGTGGCTTCCTTCTCCAACCTAATCTTACTTTCAGCAAAGCAGTAAGATTACTGGGGTGGTGGGGGCAGAAAAACAGAGGTGGGGGAAACGGAAAGAAGAAAAGAGAGAAAAACCCCTTTGTCTCTGGGGGGGTCAGATGCCAATAGATGATGACATTTTTGTGAGCAGGTTAAAAGGATTCTACATTATTCAGATAGGAGGATTTTTTGTTGTTGTTGTTTTGGGGTGGGGGTTTTTAATTCGTTTGGATTTAAATGCGGCTTTGCAGTGCCATGGTAAAAAAGCTACAAAGAACTATGTGGTCAGATAGCACTGAGGGCAAAGTCATGTTTACTTGTTTCTAAACCACCACTGTGATAATTTTGATTAAAATAGATTTCATTCACTGCCTAGGTCACAGAAGTTTCCACTTGGAGTACTCCACATTATCAGAAGAAAAGGTAGCTTTTATACACACAGCAAAAGAACAACATAACAAAATATTACACAAGTTCTCTGATTTCAGCACAATTCAATCTGTCTACTTACCGAATTTACTGCTATCTAGTGCTGTTATCCTTTCTGTAGGTATTTCAGTCAACATGAGAAGTCAGTAGCTTATGAACAAAACAATGAAGTTATTAGCTCACCAATAATGCTTATGGTCTCCTTTCCATGGCTGGCTATCCAGCATTACTGCTCGCTTTAAAAGCACTAGCTGATAAAATACTACCCTGACAATTGTGAGGGCGATTTTTTTCTTTAATATAATTTCTATCAGTGATAAAAGACTACCACCAGGATAATTCAAAAACCAGGATGTTTGCAAATTATCAAGTTGCTACGTGTTAACCACTGCCAGACCTCTCCAAAGCCAAACAAGCAGCACCACTTATTCAGCGACTTAAAGCCTGGATTTGGATGGAAGAAAGAAGCCTTAACCAGAACCCATTCCAAGAGAGCTTTTGCTTCCGTTTTTCCGGTGGAGCATCTAGTGCTGAAGTACTTGGCAATGGTTTCTGTTTCTCTGTGAAATAAAGGATGGTTTAACAAGACCTGTAAAATCTTAGCTCTCAGTTTTTGTTGGGAGTTTATTGATTACAGTCTAAATCTCATTACAATGAACTCCAAGGGAACCTGAAAAATGTGCTCTGTAATCAGGGGGCTCATCACAATAGAAAGGCTCAATCATTTACTACATCAGAATAATGAAGAAACATCCAATCTGACCTGAATATCAACATATAATAGTTTTAGGCAGATTATTTCACACTGATCAACATTTAAATTATTCTTTTAAAATAGAACAGTCAGGAAACACCAAAAAAAACCCCCAAATATTCTTATGCTGAATACAGCAATGAAGTGGAAAAAGAAGAGACTGACATAACTGGTTCAATCTTCTGTATGTGTTCATTGTAACAAGGACAACTACCAGTGAAACCTCTGGAGTCTACTTTGGCATTACTATAAATGGAGGTTACCTGTAAGCAAGGTTCATTACAATTAATTAAATATGTATATTAAGCCCAGGTAAAATGTCATGTTTTCCACTATGAATTCTGAATTCCTGACATTTAAGAGCTTTTCATTTCTTCATATATGCAACGTTCCAGAAATTTTAGAGGAAATAAATAGACCAATTTCCACCCTAATGAGGACTGCTACGCAAGAATGAAGTATAGCCTGTTTGCTCTCTTCACTAGACTGCAGTTGCATACAGAACATAATTTGCACTGGGAGAGAAAAGTACAAGGGAAGAGAGCAATAAAAAACTTCTTAGAATGGTACTATTCAAAGGCAGTACCTTCTACCCTAGCAAAAGCTGAAAATTAACTCCTAGCACCATATTAAATTAAAAAAAAAAACCCAAACCAAACCATTTGAAAAATGTATTTACATTCTCCACAACAAACTCATAACTAAATTCTGATGGAAATCTTAAACAGCAAGGGCAGAAAGAAACTGATTGCTCACGTCAAGTGGAAGCTTCTTAAGAGCCCACTTTGGAGAGAATAAGCTGTTCCAGCCTAGCAAAATTCAATGACAAAAAGTGTAGTTAACCACCACCTTATTTGCATTCACATTATCAGATTCTTTTGAACTTGGCAGCAAAGTTGCTACAGAACCACCCAGAGATCACTGACAAGCAGGCAAAGCTGACAAGGTCACGCTGACTTCAATGAGCAGCTGCTTCAAAGCAAATTAACTACAAGAAAGTTGTGTTCCCAGCCAATCCATCTTCAAGACTTCCAGGCATGTTGGCTTGATATTAGCTGTGAACTGTCAAATACGGCTCAATAACACACAGTTAGTGAGCTTGCTGCTCCGGATTTCTGTGTTGATTTTAACCGTTACGTGTATTTCTGTTCAAAACAGTTTAAGACAGTGCTTAAGTAAGGACATGAGTTTATTAAGATGCTTTTCTGGACAACTGTTCAATCATTTCACCACTATCTTTTGTCTTTTAAGTCCTGTTGGTAAACCAGCATATGCAAACAAGAGGTAGTAACCCATGCAATTAACTTCAGTATTTGCAGAAAAAGCCTCCCATTAAGAGATTTAATTGTTCATTTTCTATTGACTAGTTAGGCTCACTATTCAAAAGAGAGCGGATGAGTTTACGCTAATGGCTATGTTTCAGAATCCCAAGCCTTAAAGAAAAAGAGAAATTGAAGATTCATCGGTGTTACGGAGACCCTTTCTGAAAGACTCCGAATGTTGTTACAGTCACAATGTTAAGGCAAGCTGATTTTACCAGTATTTTGCAAAAACTAACTGCAAAAGCCAAATTGGTCAAGGTTTCAAGAAAGGAAAGAAGGTGATTTTAGTTTTTGTTTTGTCTTGGGGTTTTTTTGCGGGTTTTTTTTTTTTTAAATATGGATAAAGAGAAAAATATTACTACTTAAAATGTAAGGGAAATACGACGAGCTCTTTAAACCTTTCATTGACCTGCACCAAGACAGAAAAGACTAAGCTCGGGGGAAAAAAAAACCAAAGGAGGTTTAAAATCAAGGCCAAAGTGCTCTGCTTGCATTTCTGGTAGTTAGGCAAGGACCTGTGGTCACCAGTTAGTCAAAGGTTGGCCAAGACAGCTTGGCTCACAAGCATCAACCAGCCCTAGAAGCCTGACCTACCAAAGTTTGAAAAGACAAGCACATTTACCTCAAGCCAGAGGAGCAGAGCAGAGTACCCAAGACCTACAGAATCCAGCATAAAGCCAAGGACAGCTGATAAACAGCAATCTGTCACAGCAAAAAAAGTGTTGGCTGGCTGATAGGGAATAGCAAACAGCTGAGTAAGGCAAGCTAGCACAGCCTGAGACACTGCACGGAGAGGGATGACTTAAGAGACTTGGAAACCAAAACAGAGGAGCCCATGTAAGACAGCAACAGGGAGTAAAAAGCATACTCCACAGGGCCTCCATGGTGTAGGATCAGGGTATGCGTTTGTCACACTCAGATCAGGAGGGAAACCAACATGTAGGGA
>NW_010250015.1:64574-68659 GCF_000690775.1 Eurypyga helias
CCCTAAAAGCAACTTCTCCTGCCTACATCAGAGGTTTTGGTACAGAACCACAGAAAACTCAGGAGTGTTAGGAAACAGGAAACAGTGTTAGGAATATATTTAAGAATATAGTCTGATATATTGAGAGCAACACTACAAAAATCCAGTCCTCCTCCTTGTAAATGGGAATTGGATGGAGGTGACAAAAGACAGTAGGAAAGAAAAGGAAAGCAGCTGCTGCAATACAGAAATAGGGCCTGGCAGTGGTAAAGTGGGTGAGAAGTGAAGAGGTGATGGTGTCCTTTTTGCTCAGCTAGCATGAGAATATCAGATCAAAGCTACTAAAATTTTTATGTCTGTACCCAAGCACAGCAGTCTGAATAGCATGGACAGAAAAGACTAGACATTCCCCACTACAGGGATACTCCCCCTGAGGCCGATTAGTTCCTCATGGAAAAACCTGGAAAAAAGAAACAGGGCGGAAGAAGGGATACCACCAAACTTCCTGGTCATCTCCAGGATAATAGTAGCCTCAAAGAGGCTTTCCAAAAGGCAAGACTTATGTATGCTTCTGGGTGTGCTGACATCCACAATTATTCCCAAAAGCAGGAAACCTTATTGCATATCTGTAGCAGCGGAAGACTGTGTTTATATCCTACTCACATATAAAAAACAAGCAAACAAAACCCCAAGATGCAGTTGACAAACTGTTAAAAGCAATAAACAAGTATTTTCAGGGAATGACATAGAATACTGAGCCTCTTCTCATTGAGAGGCCTCAGAGCACAGCCATTCGATGAAGCCAGAAATAATCTCCCAGCTGCAAGAGATCAGTTCTTCCTCCTCCCTCAACAGAGGAGTTTCCTCACAATTCCAGGGCAAACACAAATCCCCTGGGCCTTTTCCCAGGAGCTTACATCTGACTGGCTTAGTGGGAGGCAGAAAAGAGCTATAAGGTCTGCAGTCAGAGATAGGAAAAGGAGGAGATACAAGGGTTATAATGCTGTGCTTTACTGTAAACGTATCAAACAGCCCTTGATATAATGACTGAAGAATGCAACTGCACTACTGAGTAAAGGATAAGCAATTCAGGGAGCAGGTTCAATTAATTCCCAGACAGAAATGGAAAAGGGCTGCAAAGACTGAATAAGGACTGTTGCATATAGTGCGTGGACTTAATAGCACCTGAGCTCCTGCCACGTGGGTGGGTTGTAAACATGGAGATGTGTTGTCATGAGACAGTGCAAGGAAGCCAAGAAGAGATCTGGGACACGGCTCAAGGGCCAGGATGGAAGTGAACTTCAACCTTTAAGGCTGCTACATCCCAAGTTGAAGAGCAGATACTGCAGTAAAAGGCAGATTTACTGTAAGCAAGAAATATTCCAGGCATGGGCAAAGGCCAACAAGGACACATAAGCAACGACAAGACAACAGCTTAAGAGAAAATTAACTTTTTTTTTTTCAATCCACTTTAAAGACCTGCATTTAATAGCACTCCTCTGAAAAAGGCTCTTTGGAGCTGCTGAGAAATAAAAGAGCACCTCATGGAAAGACTGGTCTTTGATAGGACCTCCTTTAAAGTTGCTGACGTATTTGTACCAACTAAGAAATTAGGGTGTGATTATGTTACAGTCTTAGTTTGTACCAGAAGAATGCTCTTGGAGCAAGTTGTTGCCAATTCCATTCCTCTGGTTTGTGCTGCAGAGCCGTCTTGGCACATACGAGTCTGATCCCTCCTAGGTTACATAAAACTGGGAGCTGTCCACCCGCCTCTGAAAGGCATTCAGTGCACCCACAGCTAGCCTGAAGGAAACTCCCAAAGCAAGGATAGCGTGGATGCAGGTTTCCCAGCAGCAAACGTTCTGCACCCAGAGATCTGACCTGCCCTCAATGCAGATACAGCCCCACAGCAGCAGAGTTGTGGGTCCTCCAGTCTCAAACAGCCGAATGTAAAGACTGTCCAACAGCCACAGCCTCAGTAAGACTCTTGGGAATGTGAATTTGTATCAGCGACTCCCCTGCTCAGACAAACTCAAATTTGAGAAAATTATGTATCACCACAGGGCAGGGCAAGAAGTGGGTATGTGGGAAAAGTCTGTGGAACTCAGTTCTGAGAGGATTAGGAATGTCCTGCTTAGGAAAAAAAACCAAAAACAAAACAACAAAAAAAACCCTAAACTAAAACAAACAACAAAGCAACTGGAATTCTTGTGTTTTGCCCTTGTTTGACTTTTCCTCTCCCAGTGCTCCAAGGATATGCTTCTTTTTTTTGAGTTTAGACTGCAAAATAACCTTCCTAAATTCATTGGCACAGCAAGGCTGCCAGTATCTTTAATATAATTCTCCTAGTATACTGCTGATATATAAAATAAAGCCCACCAGCCTGGTGTTCCGCTATTGGAAAAATGGGACCATTTTTCTGTATTATATACTAAAAGCATTAACCCACTATTAATATTGATTTTAACCCATTATTAATATTGATATATGACCTTCTTTCATATAGAATCTTGCCATTTCAAATACATCTGACTCCCCTAGCCTAACGACGGCCAGTCTTCTAGTTTTTTTAACGATGGCCAGTATTTTACGTGTTTTCCGACCTAGAACTGCTTTCCCTCCCTCTTACTGTAACAACTTACCTATATTAAAATCGTATTATTTTTCTGTAGAAAGCTTGTCTAAATAATTTTTTTCTGAAATGAGGACAGGAGTCATGCTGATCACACAATGCACATTCTCTTTGTTTCTCCCTGTATCTTAAGATGTTCATGTACATGCTTCAAATAATTTCTCACAAAGTTTTGGGAGAAAAATATTACAATTTAATGCATACATGACTACAGTTTTCTGGTCAAGATGTACTTGTGCCTAATGGAGATACTTGGATACTTGAGTAAAAGCATTTCATTTACGAAAGCGTGCATTATAGCAGTTGAATTTGCATGTTGTTAACAATCAGAGTATCACAGGTCTTTTATCTATTGGTATGATGACGCCTATTTCACTATTCTACTTAGGAACTTGCTCATCACATATACATAACACACCAAAGGCTCACTTTTCTTTGAGTACTTATTAAGCTATTTTTGGTAGGAAGAAGAAATTCTTCAAACTGACACACTTGGTGATGCCTGTACGTAGACAAGCAATTTTACAGTAGAAATTCCAACTTAGCCATTTTCAGTAAAAATGCAGGTCCCATAATTCTAAGTCCACTTGCAAGTCAAGCCATCACTTTCTGCTTCCCACAGAAGCACACTAACGCTGGAGGTGCACAGTTGCCACAGTGCATACAACTGCGTGCAACACTTGATTTGGAAACAGCTTAAACATATATGTATGTAATGTAAGGCACCGGGCAGGAGATATTACACACTATCTGGAAAGCCAGAGTAGTCTTAGGAAGAAGCCTTAATTAGTTGGACACACAATTAAGCTTCACACACAATTTCTTCACAGAGAGGGTAGTAAAGCACTGGAAGAGGTTGCCCAGAGAAGTTGTGGATGCTGCATCCCTGGATGTCTTCAAGGCCAGACTGGATGAGGCTTTGAGCAACCTGGTCTAGTGGAGGGTGCCCCTGCCCATGGCAGGGGGGTTGGAACTAGATGGTCTTTAAGGTCCCTTCCAACCCAAACGATTCTGTGATTCTATGATTCAGTTTGTTTTGTGGGACTGATGGGGACACACACAAGAAAACACAGAATCACACATTCTTCTCTGTATTTCAGTACAGTTTCAGATGCCTTACACCCAGCCTAATCAACAATTTCTTTGGTGGTTAAATACTTGCCTCAGGAAACAGAAATATGAGTACAGACCCTGTTTGAGGAAGGTAACAAATGCAGGATTCCCACCACGGCAGTGTGTTCGTTCACTCAGAAACCGGGACGCATGGCTGGAAGCGCCCTTATCCTAAGTGGAAAGTTACCTCCCTCAAGGTGAAAGCAACATCTTACCCTGCCCATTATCCAGGTGCGTATGGGTCATACTGAGATTGCCCACCCAGCCCATGAAGCGGCACAGGCAGGAGGGCACCTGGAGAAGGGTCTGGCCAGGCCGGCCCTCCCGCTGCCTCACTGGCAGCCCCGGGGGAACAGGGCAG
>NW_010250016.1:0-529 GCF_000690775.1 Eurypyga helias
CACAAGGCCACCCTCCGCCCCGGAGCCAGAGCCTGCCCGCAAGGAACCCGCGCTAAGCCCCGGCCTCGGCACGGCCCTCGGAGCGCGGAGCTCCGAGCGAGTTCCTAAGAGGAACTCGAGCTGAACGCGGGGAGACGCCTCGGCCCCAAAACGCCCGTTAAGGCGAAGAGGAAGTTCACGCTCAGACCAGGCCCCGGCAGCAAATTCCTGGAGATTAAGCGCGGAGCAGCCGAGCGCTCCGTCCCCGGCTGCCCCGGCGGCTCCCGGGGCTTAGCATCGGCTCAGGTTTCAGGATCTGGGCCGGATTGGGTCTCACCGAAAGGTTGAGTCATGTAAACTGGAGCAATCCCAGGTTGGAGGGAGGGTGAAAAGCGGGAGTGGGAGCTCCGGCGCGAGAGCGAGCCGAAGGAGCCCCGGTGTTTCCAATTATTGCGAGGGAAAGCGGGAGCTCAGCCCCAAAAGCAGGGGATTAGACACAAAAGCCGTGTTTGAGGCCCCTCTGAGCCCCGCGAGCGCTCGGAGTGGCTTC
>NW_010250017.1:0-35897 GCF_000690775.1 Eurypyga helias
GGACTTGATGATCTTAAATGTCTTTCATAACCGAAATGATTACATGATTCTGTGATTTTTTTTTCCCTCTATCTATTTATAAAAGAGATGAAAAGAGATTTTTTTCCTTAGATGCTTATTTGAACAGGAGGATCAGAGTGAATTTTTAAATCATTTGGTCAGCTACCACCATACCACTGAGACCTTGCTAGTTTTACCCTGACCCATGTTTAATTCTCCGAACCCTGTGTTACCCAGCTTATGGGGAAAAAGCGTTAAGGGATATAGTTCATTTTTTTCCTGCTTGAGTACTTCTGTTGCTTTTTAAACGTATCATTCATCCAGGATTTTACGTGTACACAGAACACGCAGAGCTCTACAGTTCTGACATTCTTAAAGACATTAGCAGAGATTTTTCTATTGTTTCCTCATCTGAACACATTTACTTTTCTCAGAATGACTGTTTCTGCACAGCTTTCAAGACTGATTTTTTTTAAAGTTTGTCTAAAAGCTCTAACATTTTTTTCTTATACTTAAGTGTGGTAGCTACAGCTTCCTGAGTGCTGCCATCATTTGTGTTGATATGTTGTCTTGTACAGTTCCATAAATGCTGATGCCTTGGGGACAGAGGAAAAACAATCCTTTCTCTCAGGTCTACATGCTGAAAATTTCAACTGCCACAATCCAATTATTTCCTTAGAGTGAAAAGTGTGGCCAATACCCTATTATCTTACCAACACAAAAAAATTCAGCACAGAGAGATTCAATTTGAGTACTGTCAGACACATGGGGAAGTTTAATACAAACTCTTTTCCCCTCACAGTAAAGTGAAATAACGAGCCTGTCCTTTTCTGACAGAGTCATCAAATCATCTAGAGTGGAAGTGACCTCTGGAGGCCAGCTGTTGAAATCTCTCCAAAGAGGGACTAACTTCCAATTTCTTCAGGGGCTTGTTCAACTGAGTTTTAAAAATTCCCAAAGGCAGAGATTTCACTACCTCTCTGGGCTACCTGCTCTACTCAGTGCTTTCTCACTCCTGCTGTAACACCTTCTCCTTATATCCACTCAGAATTTTCCTTGCTACAAGTTTTTCCTCTGATCCTATTGCTGTCTTCCTCCGAGTTTGGCTCCATCCTCTGCACAACTTGCTTTGGGTGGCTGCAAACAGCAATTAATTAGACAATTAGACTTCCCTAGTTTTGAGTCTGTAGCATGGCCTGAGTGTTCAGTTACCGCTTCAAAAATGTATCAAGCACAATATAACTGGCAAATAAATGACCAAAAAGCAGTATTTATTTCTGAATATCTCTCTCAGATCTCTGTTCTGCCTACCTCACCCACCAGTTATGCATACCATGGGTTCTGTCTGTCCCTTGGTCCCTGAAAGCCCCATAGATTTCTCTCCCTATTCCCCACAGTGCATGTTATACCTTAAAGCTGCACTATGTTGAATTAATCCCAGCAAAACCCAAGCCACATGTATTAATTCTTTCCTACCTTACTTCAGCTGCCACCTATCTACACATCTACTTTAAACATAATGCCAGTTATGCTACACTTCATAAAGTTCCTTAACACCAACTCAACAATATGAAGGGTCCAAGGGCATCATTCAAGGGATTATCTTGTAGCACCCTAGCACTCCCAAGGAACTTGCACCACACTAACACACTGAGTAAGCTAACAGCGATCGGCTCCCATTTGGCTTCAGACCAAACATTAGCATGCGGAAGGTTACTATCTCATTCTTTGACAAAAGCATCGCATTTGAGTCTCAAATGGAAAGAAAATTAAGTACAAGCAGGAGAAAAATAAATTCAAAGCAACTTCATTTGGGTATAAGAGAATTTGATAACTGGCAGCTCCTTCAAAGTGTGGGAGCAATTTTAATTATTTCCTGTTAAGCCTGACAGAACCCTTTCCACTTGGGCAGGCTTCAGTCCCCCATCAGCGCACACCACAACATGAGTTAATCATGTTTTTTGGAGGAAACAAAGAACAAGAAACCCCTTACTTTTGACTTGCTGTTCAGGTGCTTTGATGTGCGTCACCATCCCGGGCATGTTTACACTGTTCCTGTGCAAGTACTTCAGGAAGACATCAGCATTCCTCCGAGCCAGCGTGCAAGCCTAGAGAGTCAGCGGTGTTACTTTCTTTGAAGAAGCACACACATATATCCAGAAAGAGAAGGACCTTCCTCATTCCCTCTTGTGCACTTCCCACCCTCTCCCATTTTAAAAAGCGTTACTTGCTAAATCCTTCTACATGTAAGCCAATCAAAACACTAAAATAGTTTTCCCAACAAATAACAGTTAATCGTACTTATCTGGCAGAAAAAGAAAAAAAAAAACCCAAACAAAATGCTATTATTTTTTATCTGAAGATCCTGGAAAGCAATTACCTGCTCTAGTGCTTTCAGCATGACTCAGAGCTCACAGAGAAATTTGTTTTGTATATGTGCCATGTGCCACTTGAAGTTATTTATTGTGTAAACAGAGTGCACATGCTTATGTAATCCTCTGGATATTCCAAAATATCCACCACTGCTTTAAACAAAAAGTAAACACTCCACTGAAGTGAAACTGAAAGTGCTAAAATATTAAGACGTGCCCTTAAAATAGTAAGAGAAGGCCTCGGGAGCTTTCAGACCTTGTTCCTGTATTGCCAACCCTCAGCTCAGCTGCCTTCCTCATCTTAATGCACACGAAGTACTACATACGGGCCGGCTCCTTATTTTTAGTAAGCAGAACATGAAATGCTACTTCAAAAGCTTAGATAAAGGTAACATGGTTTGATCCCTTAACAAGAGACACTAAGTAATTTCTCAAAATGTTTTAACACGAAGACTAGAAACTCACATGCCAGCTGCAGAAAGATCTATTTGACAGTATGCTCAGAGCTACCCTAATACGTTTTTGAATGTTCTCATCTGTGAGCTGAGAACAAAAAGGCTCTTAATAAAATTAAGTTTTAAAATTGGTTACAGGGTTAGTTACACCGCTTGGCAAGCGCCCGATGCACATTTGTTTAGTACAATCAATAACCCCCTTCACCAGGGCGTTAGTCGGAACCAAAACTTTTCATTTATCTGCAGACTACTACACAAACCCAGCTCCTCCTAGACAGTTGTCTAGCAATTTCCTTCTTCCGTACTCTACTGTCGTCCAAGTACATCTGAGAGCTGCCCTGATGCACAGGCAGCAATGGCACTATGTGACTGTCACTTCTCTTCCAGACCAGCAGCCTTTAAGCCATTCTTTAGACTGACAGTTGCTCAAAGCAGTGATTCCCAGTTCCTCTCTGGTCACAGTGGGAGACCTGACATCTATTGAAGTTCAACAGGAAATATAGAACTGGCTACAATTTTATGCATTTGGCAGTATTCTCCTAATCACTGTCAGAAGCCGTTAACGTGCCATTTCCCACATCGCTACAGTTTGGGACATACCTGTAGCTTTTGAATGAGCACTGTTGCTTTCCACATACATTTCAGCACTGTAAGAGTGAGTGTTTGCCTGCAGGCTTGCCAAGACACAGAAGATCACAAAAAAAACCAAACCACCAATAGCTCACCCTACCTTTAGGAACGCCTCCTTCTGTTCCAGGTGTTTGCTTATCATGGGAGTCACATGATCTGTTTCAGAGTTAGGACCCAGTTTGTCTGCTCCCCCACACCAGTCTTCTTCTCGCTTATATTCTTGCTCCAGGCTTTCCAGCACGCTGCACACCTATCAGGAAGGAGCCCAACTCAAAATATAATTCAGTAAGACAAAAATTCCAAACTCAAGCCAAAAAAATACGAAAACCAATCTACCTCTTGCATGTGCCTTAGCTTCTGACATGCTTTGACTGGAACGCAAGAGAAGGCAGCAAACCGTGGCTGTAGCTTTGCAAGCACTGGCCTACTTACACAGAATTGCTCAGAAGGCTATCCCTGAAGTTGCTCATCTTTCTCCACCTCTGTGACTGCACAGTTCAGGATGTGCTTAAGATACGATTGCAGAGGAAGCAACCTTGCCAACTTTCCCCCTACCTCTTCTGCAGACAAGCAGGATGAAGCTGACTTTTCTGACTTGCACACAAAACCCAGAATTATCCATCTGAAGTACTTCAATTAAAACCTCTGTGTAACTTGTTTATGGTTTAAGCAAAACTTCTTGAAACAAGCAGAAATCCAACTGAACACTTGTACAGTGCTTCATCTTGAAAACGTTTTACAAGATTTTCTCAATTAAAAATAAGAAGCTGAGGAATATTATAGAAGGAGTGACAGAAGAGAGAGATGAAGGTTTGAGTCTTCACCAATAATCACTGCACTTTGGTAGTGTACCTTCCTTGGGATTTGCTAGTGGAAGCAAGTTCAGCTAGACCAATTACACTGCAGTCTCTTAGTAGTTAGCACAACTTCGCTACTAGTCATTTATCACAGACTGGTTTGGGTTGGAAGGGACCTTAAAGAGCATCTAGTTCCAACCCCCCTGCCATGGGCAGGGACACCTTCCACTAGACCAGGTTGCTCAAAGCCACATCCAGCCTGGCCTTGAACACTTCCAGGGATGGGGCATCCACAGTGTGTCTGGACAACCTGTTCCAGTGCCTCAGCGCCCTCTCTGCGAAGATTTCTTCCTTCTATCTGATCTAAATCTATCCTCTTTTCAGTCTAAAACTGCTGCCCCTTGTCCTGTCACTACAGGCCTTGGTAAAAAGTCTTTGTCTTATAAGACCATTTTATATACTAAGGGCTGCAACACATGGTTTCTCCTTCTAAGGCAGCGGGTAAGAAGAGGATTTGCTTTTTGCATTTTTTGTGTAGCTGCTGTTGTTGTCAAATTAGTAAATATAACCAAGCCTAGTCAATCTTTTTTTTTTTTTAGATAATGATGCTGTATGCCACACTGAAGAATTAACCAAGGTAGACACAGATCACATGGCATTTTTATACCTGTTCAGAAGTTTTATAGAAGGCCACAGAAGCGTTCACAAGCTTGAGACGGTCCTCCATTTTCAGCATCAGTTGTTGCCAATGGGAAGCAACCTTCTCTGCACACTCCCGGATCATATCCATGTCATAGTGATTAGCCTGCAGCATTGCCTCTGCCTTCTACTGAACCTGCAGGGCACTTTGATGTGTTTTCTGGGAAGGGGTGAAAATTCAGGAGTTCAGTGGAACACTTCAATTCATTTTCCTGAATAGCTCAAAGGCTCACATTTCCACTGTGTCACTGACAGTTCTATACACATGCACACCCATTCACTGAAAAGCACTGTCTAACATCAGTCACTGCATGACTTACGCAAATACAAAGGAAATAAATCCTGTAGAGATTTATCAAGCCAACAACAACTAGCAGTCCACAGGCAACAGCCACGGCATGGCACTAAGCCACGCACGGCCTATCTACACTGCAGTACACTTTGCCATAATTATGAATTTCAGGTTGATTATCTTTTTTTTGATGGTGAGGAAAAAAAAAAGATGGAAAGCATGCCTCTTATTTTGGCATGACTACTATTACTGTCCTCACAGCTTTACCACAGTCTTCCGCACGTTAGTAGTTAGCAAACGAAGGTGCCGGCGTGCAGAACAGAAGAACTCTCTTTTCAATCTGAGCAAATTTTTAACTGTAGTTCTCCATGTAAACACATACTTGCCTAAAATCTGGAACCTCTAACTATAATAAATATTATTATATGCAAGTACAGAATGATCCAGAAAACTCAGAATTTAAGCTTCCTAATCATCTTTCCTTAAACTGACAAAAGTCTAGAGGTTTCATGATTTTTTAAAGAGTTACCAAAGCTCTCAAAACGCGGGTACATATAGTGCTAACTGCAAAAAAAAAATCCTGAACACCCAGAGAGGAGAAAACATGTAACTCCACAGAATAGCAGGTGAAGGTGAAAAGAGTTACTATACAACAGACTACTTCTAAAAATAGTTTTCCTAAACAATCATAACCTTGGTTAATTTTTCAACAACAGTGAGGTTCTTAACAAGACTTGTGCTATCTACAGTATCACCCCAAGACCCTCAATCATACATATAATTTAATAATACTGCATTCCAGTCAATTTTAAGACCTCTGCCTCTTTTTTGCATGGCTATGACCAATCTGATAAGTTTAGATTGAAATCATGGCAGGAGGATGGACACACCACCACACCAATTTTCAGTGAAACTTGCGGGCAAACAAAACCAGAAACGTTAAAATGATCATCTGACAGTAGACAAACCCGATGTTTGCTGCTCCATTTATTCTTAACTTGAACAATTAGCATTATATTCTTGTACTCTTAACAAGGGAAACCCCATTTTTGGTAAAATTGCTATGAACAGACTTGCTTAATTTATTATAATTTTTTTAATTCCTCTCCAATCAAAAACTGGCTACTGCTTTACAAAGATGCAAACAGGCACTGATATGATGTGTTCACCTGGAATTGCAGCTCCAATATGAACAAGAACAAAAAATCCACCTTTCCAGTAAGTGTGTTTATCTCTCTGCCATATGACTTCAGCAGCTATTCCCAATGTCAAAATGTCGTAGCGTTAACCCAGCAGTGTGAAAAGGGACAGGAGAGATGTATCTCCTTACTGCAGTGCGATTTACAGAGACTCATAAGCTACGCTCACTGACATGAAGCTCTTACCTCTATGGCATGTTGAAACTGCTCATGTTCCCTCTGTAACTGTTCTGCCTCCTGCAACGAGCTGGCAGTGATAAGCCCAGCATTTAACATTGACTCCCCATTTCGGATCCAGCCCAAAACCTATAGCAAAAGAGAAGACCATGAAATATGCAATTCCACTGCCAACCAGCAAGAAAAGCGTCACTGCTACAGACAAAAGCGTTTACGGTCACACGCAGCACTGGAATTGACGATTAATTGATTAGCTAATTATGTATCTCAGTGAACGATATAGTCAATAAACACAGTGAATGACATTCACTATAATTCCACTTGGCTGACAACTTCTGTCTTCCAGTCAACTACTACATGTTTGTGGTTCCAGTTTATACTCTAAACAAGGCTGTGTTTTTGACTACCACTTCTGTCACCTGGAAAACAGGAACAAGTTACAAACAGTATTATTTGCCTAAGAGCAAGTGTCAGTAATGGAAATTGAGGACATGCAGCTTAGAAAAAATAAGCAAATAATTTTTAATATTAATGTTGAGAAAAACATGATCACGTGTCTTCCAATTGCTTTAAGAGTTTTTGTTTTCAGGATATGCCTTCTCTGACATGTCCACTGAAAACAGAAAGATCCTTGGGTGGGGAGAAACCTCAGGAGGCCACCCAGTGCGTTCCTTATCACCATCAGGAACATCCAACCTCAAAGACCCTCCCCCAAAAGATCTGTGCCGTGTTCATGACTCCAATAACGGACATCCCACACTCTCACCAGACATTTTTATCACCATAAGACTTCTTTCTGACATCCAACACTTACATGTGTCTCACTTCAATTTCAACTCATTTTGGTTTTCCTACCCATAACAGGCAAAAAAAACCCCAACCCAACCTTTTTCTCCCTTTTAAAAACTCCTCTTCCCCTCAAGACCACTACTCCATACCCTCCTCTAGGCTCCTCTTCTCTTACTGACCCCAGTCTCTTCAGCCTCTCCCACATGAAATTAGCCACCTGATTTTTCTCACTGCTCTTTTACAAGCTCTCTCCAGTTGATAATGAACACTTCGATCAAAATCTTTCAAATATTGAGTGAAGCTGGGCATAATTTGGGTTATTCATTGTCATCTGTACAACTCTGCTATGGAATTGCTGTCCAGCCAGCAATTACCCCTGTGCTGTATTTGTTCAGCTGATTATTCCTGCCAGTACATCATGCTCTGTATTTGTCACTAATGAAATCCACATCCCTCTTGCAGCAAAATTCTCCCATACATTGAGATCACTTGGAACTGCAATCCAGTGTCTTCTGATGAACACAAATCCCTTTTCCTGCTTCATCTGCCTGTATCTTCAAATTTAAAAACATAGCGTCTACTCTAACATGTAGATTTTCTGACTGAAAACATGAACTAGTATCCAAATACAAATAGACTTCTACAGATTTTTTATTTTAAACATTTTGAAATCTCTTTTCCAATCCAGTGAGTCTCTTAACTTCTGTTACTGAGTATGGCTGTCCAGCAACTTATCATTTATGGTCATGTAGTTTCACGTGACATTCTCATAGTAAGCTCTGGCCAGACAGACTGAATGATTTTAAAAGCTTTAATAGAAGGATCTAGGTCATCTGCCTTTTCACCTCTACCCAGGTAGACTACTTGTTTCAATATATTTTCTGGGAATTATGTTCCAGCTCACCTATAATCCTACCCTAGCTAATCCTTGCCCACTTCTGAGAAGTAGATGTTGAATTCCAAACCTCCAGAATCTCATCCAACCTCCATATAAGCATTAATGTCTATGACATTATTTCAGACAGTTTTCTAGGGTGAATTTATTTGGGCCCAGTTGATTTGAAAATAATGCGTTTAAGCATACTTTCTCTAACCTTTTCTTACAAATTGATTTTACACCTTTAGCCACTGGTAATAATTATATTAGCTACCAAATCACTGTTAGTTCTTAACACTAAATACCCTCATCTAGTGACCCACACGTGACACTACTATTAATGCTACTGTGTCACATTATTACTAAGTGAATCAGGATGACAGGACCATAATTACAGACTGAAAATATGGATGGAAACCAGGCAAAGGCCCTATTAAAACACAAGTCCTTAAAAACAAAGGTACATGTGGTCTTCATCCAAAGTACGCTCTAACATGTCTTTAACAGCTTGAAGCAACAGGTCTAGACATCTTGACACAACATCCATGCCCTCAAATCTGCATTCCAATCTCACCTTTGACCTTATGTTTATTCAGACTGCAGTGCTGTTGTATTAGTAATGCAGCTTTCCCCCCCGCCGCCTGTGCAACGAATCAAACAAGTTTCTTTCCCCTGATAGTGCGTACTTGAATTCTTTTATACAAAACCTGCAGGTCTGTGGAAAAGAATACATCTGCAGTGTGGATGTGGGACATGCCAGCAGCTCCCAGATGTATGCCTGGGTGCGCATACTACTCCTCTGGGGAAAAAACACTGGGTCAGATGGAGCCCTGCTGGGGACGGGAGACGGCTCTGGCCTTGGAACAAGCTCTCCTACTGCAAGGAGACTCTTCCAGATCACAGTGTGGGGCAGGCAAAAGGGACCATTAACTAAGCTGCAAGTCTTGAGGCTGTTAAGACACCTTGGCGTTGTTAATAATCAGAAGCAAGAAAAAGGGAAACTTCTGAGGAACCAGATGGGTCCAAAAGACTGTAGACAGAAACTATGCTTGGAGGAAAGGATTTTTCAGTAAGAACACCGGGTGGGGCGGAAGATGTTTTTAAATCCCTTTTTTATTTCTATCTTGTCTTACATACACAGTTCTAAGCTTCCTCTCTATCTTATAAGCTAATTCTTTCAGGTACAGTGTAATGAAACACACCTTCTCAGGGTTAAAATACATTTAGCTTTCTCCAGAAAATTTATACTGCAAGACAATGCTTAAGCAGCACCAATTCAAAGCTCTTTTTGGCTTGGCACCCCACCACACTCAGCAGAGACAGCTAGCACGGAACTTGCTATTTCAAACACACTGATTTGCCCTCCTGTTTGGTTCAGATTAGGGTACTAGTGCAGAAGCTGGTGGAACTCACGGAAGGAAAGTTGCCAGCAGCAGTTTCACCCTTCCCTCTGCTCTGACTTAAGAGCAAACAGCAAGCCTGTTCTTCTTCCAGGGCTTCTGCCTTCCAGTGGTTGTTGGCATGTTCCCATCACCTCACTGTTTGGGTGGACCACATACCCCATTTCTCCCCTCCCCACCTTCAGCAGGCTAGAAAAGCATCAGCAGAGCATCATCAGAAGTGCAGAAATGAAACCAAGGGTCTGGGACACTTGAAAGTGTCAAGCAGGTGGTTCTAGAGATAAATACTTGGTTTAAGATTAGATTCTTGGACCATTTTTCCTCTCTAACTACATAAGACCACAAGACACACCTGCTTCAGCCTGCTGTCCTAGCTACGTTTTCATATCCATATGGCACTGTACAGAGTGCCAGCAAGTCTTCCGGAGTAGTATTTTGGGACAATCAGAGCTCAAGCACTGGAATGTGTTTGAACCAATCTAAAAGATCCGCATGTGAGAACACAAGGCCACTCAAGGTACTCTTGAGGGTACAAGTACCTGTACACTGTTGCACAGGTATGAATATATAGGTATATATCCAAGGACACACACCATGATCAGAGCAGCAGACAGTATTGCAATGGAAAGGCTTAATGAGCGTAGTAAAAACAATGCATTTCGGAGCCCGGTAGAGATGCTGACCCAGGCAGATGCTGCATGTTACCTAAAACAAAGCATTCATTCTACGAAGTGAGTACGTGGCAGCGATCGCAGCAGTACGTAATCCACCAGCTATCTTTCAGGTGATAAAAAAGAAAAGTTTGTCTGGCCAACATGCAAGTGGAGTTCTGGATGAGACACACTCTCTTAACTACGTCTCTGCCCCTAGCCACTCATATGTCCCTGCCATGTATAAAATGGTCACATTTTCCTTTCCGGGTTGGTTTTTTCCACATATAGCTGTCCTTTCCTATTTCAGTGAGCATCCTCTTCCCCCTGTCTGCTAAGGTTTCCCAAAAAAAACTTCTGCCCTTCCTGCACCTATTGCACATCAAGCTGACAAGCAAATTATTTGCAGGTTTTCTTTAAACCTCTGTTTGTCTTCTAGCCCTTGTGCTTCCTCCTAGTCCTGAGGCTTGAGCTACAGAACTTCAATGCTACAAAGCAGAACTGGTACAGAAGTTCAGAGAGAAGCAACACTTGGTGTTTTCATCTGCTTTCTGTGCTTATTAAATAAGAATTTACTAAACTTGAAAGTTTCTCTACCTAGTGTTGAAAATACAAGTATTTGACTAAAATAACTAAGCCAGGAGACACTTTGCTGGTCTCCATCACTGTAACCTGAGAGATGAACCCTGTGGAAAAATTCCTGCAGCATTCCAGTCCAACCTTTTCACATGATTACAAGCTGTACAACTACTTATACACATAAAAGTGTATATATATACTTTTTTATATATATACACTTTATATATATACACACAGAAGTATATGTATATACTTTATATATACAAACTGCTATATTTTCATATATATATGAAGGAGACCTCATTGCAGCTTTCCAGTATCTGAAGGGGGCCTACAAGGGTACTGGGAGAGGACTTTTTAAAAGGGCCTGTAGTGACAGGACAAGGGGTAATGGGTATAAATTGAAATCAGGGAGGTTTAGATTAGATGTCAGGAAGAAATTCTTCACAGAGAGGGTGGTGAGGCACTGGAACAGGTTGCCCAGAGATGTTGTGGATGCCCCATCCCTGGATGTCTTCAAGGCCAGGCTGGATGTGGCTTTGAGCAACCTGGTCTAGTGGAAGGTGTCCCTGCCCATGGCAGGGGGGGTGGAACTAGATGGTCTTTAAGGTCCCTTCCAACCCTAACCATTCTGTGATTCTATGATTCTATATATATGAAAATACTATAGCAGTTTGGCAGAAAATTTCAAATGGAATCTTGTTAAAAACCTTGCCCTGGAGACAGTCTCCCATCTACATAGTAAGCATGCTTACACTCTGTTCATCAGCAATAAATGTAGCAACTTTGGAGTTCTCACTCACAGTCTTATGAGGAAGATGAATTTTTCTAAGAGCTCATGATGATAAGAAAAGGGACAAGTTGCACGGCGAGCCGTTATGGGATGTACTCATACAGCAGAGTCTACTAGACTTCTGTGATGCTGCCAAGCGTGAGCAAGATAAACTCTTACCTTTCTAGTGTTTTGGTTGGTTGGTTAGTAAACTTAATAGAACCACAGACTGGTTTGGGTTGGAAGGAACCTTAAAGATCATCTAGTTCCACCCCCCCTGCCATGGGCAGGGACACCTTCCACTAGACCAGGTTGCTCAAAGCCTCACCCAGCCTGGCCTTGAACACTTCCAGGGATGGGGCATCCACAGCTTCTCTGGGCAACCTGTTCCAGTGCCTCACCACCCTCTCTGTGAAGAGCTTCTTCCTGATATCTAAACCTCCCTGCTTTCAATTTCAACCCATTACCCCTTGTCCTGTCACTAGAGGGCCTTGTAAAAAGCCCCCCCCAGCTTCCTTGTAGCCCTTTCAGGTACTGGAAGGCTGCAATGAGGTCTCCGCGGAGCCTTCTCTTCTCCAGGCTGAACAAGTCCAACTCTCGCAGCCTTTCATCATAGGAGAGGTGCTCCAGCCCTCTGAGCATCTTCGTGGCCTCCTCTGGACTCGCTCCAGCCGGTCTATATCCTTCTGATATTGAGGGCTCCACAGCTGGACGCAGCACTCCAGGTGGGGTCTCACCAGAGCAGAGTAGAGGGGCAGAATCCCCTCCCTCGACCTGCTGGCCACACTTCTCCTGATACAGCCCAGGATACGGTTGGCTTAACTTCTACCTATTTCAGTGGTTTTGCCCACAGCATCTCAAATTCACCAACAGTTTAGGTGTTTATCAAATAAGTACCTCTGATATTGGCCACTTTATTGCCAGGAAAAGCCAAACCTCATTTCTTATCCCCTGGAAAGTAAACCCTGCCGATATTATGTTATCAGCATTTGAGACCTATTAAGCCAGTGTTCAGGGAATATCACTCCAATTCAAAGTCCCTCCCCCCTCCAAATGGAAGCCGTAATTCAGCAGAAGTGAATTCTACCCCTCTTTATGGGAGGGACGGCGCCAAGAAGTGTGGGTCAGCTCCAGGGGGTCTCGGGGGGGGACCGCAGCCCTCAGGTACCTGCTTGACTTCGGCCTGCAGGTGGCGCAGCTGGACGCACTGCTCCAGGTGCTTGCGGTGCTGCTCCGCCGCCACGTCCAGCTCCTGCTGTTTTTCGTGCAGGAACTCCAGCAGGTCCTGGACACGGGTGGCCATGTCTACGTCTCTGTCACAAAGCAGCTCAACACCTGCAAGCAGACAGGCGTTGAAGGCTGACTTAGGGAATCGCAGGATTGCACAAAACTTCTGAAGACAAACAGCCCGTTTCCACGGTTTTACACTTACTCTTCCCGTTCCTTCTCCAAGTTCAACTCGATCCTCAGAGCATTTGCTTGAATGAGCAAAGGTTTTTGCATTCTAAAAACGCAATTTAACTTTTTCTTTTTTTTAAAGAAGCCCAAGATTTACCCTAAGGTAACCGTACACACTTTAAACCATCTAGTAAAGTGGCATAAGAAACAAAAAAAGGGTGACTTGAAAGGTGAAAATCTTGGCTTGGCTGCATTGTTCCAATTAAATAGAATTAACTCCTTGATATTTACTCTAATTATACTGACTTCCTAAGTGGAATCCTTTTCTTCAAAACCTAAACATCTTCAGGTGTTGCCAGCTCTTAGATAAAAATTACACGCCATAACAACAGCGTATTATTACAAACACTATCAAATTATAGAAGTATAAAGGGAAAAAAAAGGTCCACGTCTCCAGTTCAGAGTAAACCACCATCTCTGCCATTTTCACACGTCCCGTGGAGAGACAACTGGCTAATTTTTACAAAGCCACCGCCCGTAACAGCACGAAGCAGCCATCTTACCAGATGCCTGCACTTCATTGACATACTGCAGCAGATCCTGCCCTTGGTGGATGACATCGAAGGTCAAGTTATTCATCGTCAGGGCTTTGTCTGCATGATGCTGGAGCCTCTGTTCAGCTATTGTGAGATCTTCAGTGTCAAAGTCATTCATCTGCTGAGAAAGCTCATCATTCCAAGACTCCAGATCTGAAATTATCTGGTGGGAAAAAGAAGGAAGACAATGTTCAATTACCCATTACACAACGAATGTTTATTCCCAATGTTGTTCTTATGATGGAGGTCACGGACTTGAATTTCTTCTTGTTGATGGATGTTAAATTTCAGCAAACAATTTGGAAGAATCTCTTTGGGAACCACTACAGCTCTCTCTCCTTCAATCAGCGCTTGCAATACTGTGGGTACCCTTGCCTTCTTTAGGGTCCTCCTTCATCAACACATCACTTGTGAAACAGAGGAATTTAAAATGTTTTTATCACCACTTTTAAAGGAAAATGATCTAAAATGTCTTCTCAGGTCTTCAGTCTGCACCAAGTAATAATTCACACGTCAAGAGCCTGGCGAGCTTTCAATTATGCCAGTCTTGAGCTCTTTTACCCAAGCCAGCTCTACTTTTCTGTGATCAGGAAGCACCAGGCTCTGTGAGCACCTCTGACTTCTGCCAGACCACTGAGAAGCACTACTTGTCACAAAAGGCAGGGTACTTACTGAATAGAGCAAATCCGAAAAATATTACTTTATTACAGAATTACGGTAATGTCAGAGCTAAATTTGCTTGCTGAAATAATTCAGCTACATTTCAGTTTCCACTTCAATTCTGGATTTTATTCTCAGTCATTAGATGTCCAAGGAAGAGAAGCTAATGAAGTATTTTTTAAACACATAACAGCAAGTGGTCCTCGTCAGTTCACACAAGTGCATTTTCCAAATCATACAGCAAAATCTGGCTGAAACGTAAAATATTCCTTTTTATTAATATACAAAACTGTTCGTACATCTAACACATAATGCTTAAAACCTCACTGGTCAAAACAGGTGGAGTTCTTATGGCACAGGTTTGATGTATCAGTTACTTTAAACAAGCCTGACACACTTAATCCTTCAAGCCTGTAATCAATCTTCTTTTTTTTCCTAAATTTTCAGCAGAGTTTTGCCACAAACAACTGCAGTTCATTGGGAAAGCAAAATTATAGATATCAAGAACAAAATATGGCTTTGGTCCAGAGTTCCACCATTTCACGAGTAGAACAAACTGATGTGAGTGGTGCTAAATGACAGGAAAACACCTATTTATGTAGCCAGACGCAGCAAAAAGATGATCTGATTAAAACGGCATTAGCAACAAAGTGGTTGACTGCATAATTATTTAACTAAAGTAATTTGTCCTCAGCAAAAGGAATATGCCACTACGCTTCCCAGGTGGTTAATCAGAGCTGTGAAGTTACTGAGACAGCTAAACTACAAGAGAAATTCCAGGAAAACAAGCCCTGTAGAAAAAACAGAGTTGAGGGGAAAGCAAAGTTAAATCATCAGTATAAAGTTTCTGTAGTCAGCTACAATCTTTTTTGAAGGTTTGTTTACATTCTGCTCACATGGCACCAAAAAAATGGGCACATCAAGCAATTCTTTTTAAAATTGTGGCATCAGTGAGTTTACTTCCTGTTTCAAAGGTGTTCCGTAAAAATTTTACTCGATTCACTAAATATTCAAGTTTTTCATCTCCTATCATACCATGATAGGAGATACCAAACAATTAGGGTAGGTACTTTGCAATCCCTAATCCTTATGAGACAGCTCTACCCAAGTGAAAACTCATGTTTCAGAGGTTAACGCTGAAAACAGAAAAGCTGATGGACAAGGGATGCAGGAAGATATACAGAACAAGGCTGTCGGCCACTGCTTAAAGCTTCTCTCTTCTGTGTGCTCTAGACACCCCACAACATATGAGTAGTTTCCTCTCAACACACACACAGGCTTCCCCTCCCACAAAATCCTTCAGAACTTCCTTTTATTTCCATTTTACTCAGTCCATGCCCAGCATGTCTCATCACCCCTCTCTGTCACTCGTCGCCCTCTAACTAAAATGATCTAAAATAGAATCATAGACTGGTTTGGGTTGGAAGGGACCTTAAAGACCATCTAGTTCCAACCCCCCTGCCATGGGCAGGGACACCTTCCACTAGAACGTCACAAATATCAAGTCTTGGTGACAGTCCAGCCTGAGAAACTGCTTACGTCCAGCTAACCTCCTTTTCTGATCCCGAGTACCTCACACCTGCTCTTCCCAGCTGGTCGTCAAAACCCTGTGGACATTCACTACTACAAGCACTGGAAGTCACCTAATGGTTGTTTCTTCACACTACCCGCTGCACTACGGAAGCTCACACAGATCAGATTTACCATCCAGTTCAGTTAACGCAAATGCTGTTCTCAAGAAGAAACTGTGGTTAGATTTGGTCAAACTGAAAAATCTGAGCATTAAAGGAGGTTATGAAACTCCGCCACTAAAACATCATTTTTCGCTACCTTTCTAAACACCATTAAAAAGTGATTTAAGGTTTAACGTGGCACATTTGTGCCACTATAAAAACTTTATAAAAACGAAGCCAGAACACCTCCCTTCAGAAGCAGATGCCAAAGCCTTACCTCTCTCACTGTCGACTGGAAATAAGTAATGAACACCATAAGCTCACAATGGGAGATTGCTGTGGCTGTCAGTACTTTTACAATAACGGGAAAACAGAAGGTTCAGCCTGCCCATGAGGAAACCCTTCTTCCCTGTGAGGGTGACAGAGCCCTGGGACAGGCTGCCCAGAGAGGGGGTGGAGTCTCCTTCCCTGGAGACTTCCCAAAGCCCCTGGGCTTGTTCCTGTGTGATCTACTCTAGGTGATCCTGCTCTGGTGGGGGGGTTGGACTAGATCATCTCTAGAGGTCCCTTCCAACCCCTTCCGCTCTGTGAATCTGGGAATGGCTTAAGTAGTCACTGCGTACTCTAAGAATGTCCTGCGATTCACTGTACCCGATGTGGTAGCCCGAAGAGGTCAACACCATGTGTCACCTCAGCCAAGAGGTTTCAGTGACACTGCCTCCAAAGAACAACAAACAACAACAAACAGCAGCAGTAATTGTAACTTCTTCCCACGTTACTTCATGCAACCCTGAAGTGAAGATCATGGCCCACACATTGTTTAAAGCAGTCTGAAACATTCTGCACAAAGGCAAGACATTCCCTGTCCCTTTCAAAAGGCCAGGAAGCCCATGATTCAAATAAATAAATAATGCCAGCATGGTCCCACATTCATTCAAAAGATAAGAAGTCAGTCCACATCACAGCTGGGGTTCCTACCAAGGGCAGTAATCCCTACATTTTTCCAACAGTAGCAGGGTGGCTCAAGGCAATCTGTTTCAGCCACTACACCCACCACGCAAATCTGAAACGCACCAAGGGCAGAGTTAAAGCAAAAATAACATGCATTAAGCACCCTCTGCCCACCCTCTTTCAGGGCTTCTCTGAACTTCTGCTTCACAAGCCACACTTCTAGTGAGCAGGCTCCTGTTCTGGTTTTAAAGTTGTGTCAAGACAATTGGCTTGCAACAAACAGAACAAAGACGCACGACTGATAGACAGCTGAAGTGACTGAATCACAAATTAATACCGCTTCTCAGGAAATGGACAACCCAGAACAAACACAGGGTAACTACTTACCACAGCACATGTTCAGAAGTTCCTAGTGCAGAGTCTGAGCTGCCTGACATTCCTGAGTTTTAACAGACCTAAAGGTAACACTGACTGGACACAAGGCAGGGTCTAACAGAGAAGGGATGACGACCCTTTCATGCTGAGTGGGAAAGAAATAAGCATGGGTCTCTTCTCAGAAGGGTCTAACTAACATTCCTTGTACCAACTGAGTGCTAACCAGGACCTGGAAGATATTATGTGCTGGGGAGAAAGAAAAGAAAAGATGGGAAAGGGAGAAGAGTTAGGTCTCTGTGATCCAGCGCTTTGCATCCTTGCCTTTTCAGCTGTATGACTTAACAGGCATCTTGTAAGTATGGTCCAAAAATAGAGTCGAGATAAAGCTGGGAGTTGAAAAGTGTGTGGTATGCATTGTGTGGAGCCCTGACACAGGTCTAGAGGCACTTAAGTTACAGACAAGCAAAAACGCACAGACACTTCAGGCTGCATATACCACCACCAATGTTAACTTCCTCTGGCTAGGTCCTTACACATCTTCCTTATGCTGCTAATCACCCTAGCAAGGGACTCTCCGTGTACCTTGTGCTCCTTCTGGCCTTCAGTCAATACAGGCGTTCACAACTGGGCCCTTCAAATAGCTCGCATCAATGGCACTTAAAGCCCTACCCGAGGACAGAGAATGTGAAGTTTCTATGCCAAGAGCAAGGGGCACAACAGACAGTGCTACAGTTACAGCAATTTCAGAAGAGCAGGAGGATCTGAAAAGTCGCAGGAAAAAAAGATAGCAACTAAAAGAAAGTATTTTGCCAGTGAGTAAAAAGGAAAGAGTAAGGACAAGAAGAGGAGGACCAACCCTGCCAGCAAATCTCACCACTGCCCCAGAAGCACAGCTGCAGGGTGTGATCCTGCAGTGCTAAAGGAGCCCTTGGTCTTGTTTTAGCCTGTGTTATTTTGCAAACAGTTAAGATAAGCTAGAAACACTACTTGCCTTCCAGAAAAACTGTTCTCACAGGATGCTCCCTGAACAAACTGCCCCTACAGCCAAGACTTAATTGACTGGGCCAGTCACACCAAATCCGGGACAAAGGAGGAGGTCAAAACAAGGTCTGCAAGTTCCTAGCTGGCATCTGGCTCCTCCTCACTACCACTTTTCTTCAGCTGAGATTCTGCTTTCAAGTAACTGACCTGGAACTAGTCCCCACATTTTCTTCCCGGAAGTTTCCAAACAGATGTCTGCCTTCAGGGAGAGGGAAAAGAGAAGCACGCTTTGCTGAGGAAGCAGAGAGAGGAGATGGTACACAGACAGCAGAGCAATCACATCAACATTTTGCTGAAGACACGCTGCAACCAGGGTCTTTTTGTTCCCTGGAGGGCTCCTTGGCAATCCTAAATAAGCATGATTTTTGTTTCCAAGCCACAGAAACAAAATACACCAGCTCTTTCAACAAGGTAATTGGTACTTTGCTTTATGTTTTATGTGCCAAAATATAAAGCGTGCCAAGTATCAGCTTCAGAAAAAGCAATACTTGTCAAGTTCAGGTATGTGGCTTTTCACTGCAAAATCCTAGAGCCATCACCAAACAACATACACAGAAGTACTACTACCTATGCAGATGCCATCCTATTCTGAAGGGCTAGAACACATCTTCAAGGCAGGGCTCCTGCAACCAGCCTTCTGCTATTGCAGAATACTGGTTTGGGCAACCTACAGAGGAGAGTAATCACCTTAATCACAAACTTCACTCAAACCTTTAACCTAATTCTTCCATTAATTTTCTTGGTATATTCCTTGTCTCTCGCAGTTACCATTTCCTAAATAAAAGTGTTCTGGGAACAGCACACAGACCCCATGGAGCACTGCAGATCACTTCTGCAGAGACTGAAAATTGCTGAAAATCCTATAAAAAGGGCTATCTTCTATGTTCTTCCATGTATACCAGCCATCTAACTAATTACTACAATCACAATTCCGTCAAGCCATTCCCTTGCACACTCAAGACAGCTACTCTCACATAATCAAAGAAGCAAACTCCCTGCAGACTAGTTTCACCTTCTCAGTCTGAGTTCCAAAACAGAGAACCTTCCTGGTCTTCCTTTGCCCCAGAGTTGTTATTACTGTAGAGCACACACTCTCACTTCCTCTATGGGCACAGATCAAGGAACTCTGTCTGCCTATCCTGCACTGCTCCTAACAATGTGCTGACCTAAACCAGACTTCAGCAATGGTAACTAATCCTGCTTTTAAGAAAAAAAACACCAAACAGAGAAGGAATCACTTTTGCTGACTGCCTCTTTGCCCTTACAACATTTGTACTTAACCAACAGTTGCAGCTTTTACTAGGTGCAAGCCAAGGGGTAAAATTATCCCTGTAACTCCTGGTTTCCATATTCTCAAGATTAGCCATTTATATACTCAAACAGGATCATTTACCGATGGATAACCCTGAACCTCCTGAGGTTTCGGGTTTCCAACTCAGTTTCGGTTACTGTGTACAGTGTTACTGGTTTTACCAAGTCATGTGATCAACATAGCTGAAGCTTTATAACGCAACTCTATTAACCTAAGCTCCAGGTGGCATTTCATGCCTGTTTGCATGCACGTCCCTGCACACAAATAGTAACTTTCCAACTGATAAGCTGTAACCCTCCTCCAAGATTTGGATAATCTCCATATTTCTGTAAGTTCAGCAGAAGTAGGGCACTACAACTGCTTTTGCATTATTTTCAGAGGTGGAGAAGAATCTTATTTAAAAATAAACAGACAGACAGCCCATATGACATCCCTGAAGACGAAGACAGAATTCTAAACACTACTTGTAGCTGTCAACTGAAGACAGCTAGACCACTGAAAAGAAAGAAGAGGGGTGTTACTACAAAACAACAGTTTAGAGGGTTTGTGCTAAACCATCTTACCAGCCTTATTCACATGAACTGCAAACATACTAGTTATATCAAGGTAGCTTGATATTCAAACCAAACCTACCAGATGAAGCAACAGTTATGACTTTATAAAACACTTGCTTAAAGATGCACCGGGAGCCAACGAGAGCTGGAGTTAATAACAAGCAGCTCAGCTCTGCACTCTCCTGACACTTTCCCATACAAGACAAAAACCTTAGTTCAGGGAAGAACTAAGTCTATCAGTCCCTTGAGCCACATGCCAATGCAACTGCACAACGATCTCAGCATAAATGTTCCTGTGTGAGAGGAGAAGTAAGTGCAGTGCAACTCCAAGAGCAGACACTCACATCTATTGCATCTCTTTCAAATATGCGGAGCTGCAGAAACAGCTCAAGCTTGATCTTGCGTTCTTGAAAAAGCTCCTCCATTTGAGACTGGGCTTCATCCAGCTGCTGCAGGACTGTCTCTATGTGGTTGATTGAGCTGTTATGCGGGGTCTTGTTACTAGAAATGGCAGAATCCCTATTCAAAGCAGAGAGGGGGGGAAAAGGAAGAAAAACAATTAGTATTATTGAAAAAATTCATGTAATTTGGAAGCTACACATGACCACAAAATGCAAAGATTTCAGATACGGTCAGTGCAAGTCATATTACATGAAAAGTAAGTCTGTACGTCTTTGTCCAAATTATGTTTTAGTCCTTGAAAAGCATTAGGAAATTAGATTACTTTCATTTTTTTTACTAATCCAACATTTAATGACATTTTGTTTACAGAAGAATAAAATTTAAAACCAGAGGCAAACCCTCATATTGTGAAAAGGAAGTGGCATATAGTAACTATTTACTTTACTGAACCTTCTCAGCAGTGAGAAAACTCAAAATTATATCATAATAAATTAAAATGACTTAATCTTTTATTTTAGTGTAAAACCTGCAAATTCAGATACAATATCAGCTCCTGCAGCAAAAGGTACATGTACCAGTGCAGCTGGGGCTCAAATTTATTTGATTGTTACTGAATGAAATGGACTGCAAACTGATGGTCTTTACTACAACAAAGTTACTTACCAGACTGCAAACCAATTTCAAGTGTCGCTTTATAAAAAGGCTGCCTCTAAGAACTCAAAACTCTGGGGAGCCCTGCATGTCAGCCTACAAAGACATATGACTGCTCCTATCACAGAAGTAGCTTATGTAAACAAACTCTCCTCCTTGTGGAGGTAGTGTTTATAAGCTGAGCTTCCTGTAAACAGGGGGTTAGAGACCATCAATACAGCATCTGCAGTCCTAATATTTACAAGTTTTATTTATAGGTCAGATCTTGTAGTCATCATCTCTACCCTCCAAACAGAAAGAGCTTCACGGAGTATCAGACGTACACCAGAAGAGGTTTAAATAAAAATTTGTTTTACCTTAGTTGCTGTATAAGATCTTCGCCTTCTTTTATGACATTGACTGTAACCTGCAGAGTGGTTTGTTGTTGTTGACCAAAACGTTTAATTAGGTCTTGGACAGCCTCCACAGACTCAGCATAGACATCATCAAGCAGTTCTTTCTGTAACTCTTCAAGCCATGTCCACAGCTAAAGGAGAGAGGGGGGAAAAAAAAAAAAGTAAGAAGCATAAGCTCCATGATCAGGCAGTCACTATTCCAAATCCATGTCCCTGGACAAGAGAAAACAGATTGAGGTTGGGGGGGAGAAACAGGATTTGTTTCTCTTCATAGAAAAACGCCATCCTCGATTTAATAAAAAAGCGCCTTAGACTCAAATAAGGTTTTTGCTTCTTGGAAATACCAGGAAAGCTCTATCCGTGTTGCTAAGTCACCCTTTTTTCCCTATTTTCCTTCTACAGTACTGAGCGTATCCGATTGAGCAGCACCGAGTTCATAGCGAGAATCCCATCTGCAGCTCTGCGAGAGAGTCCCTGGGAGGGAAATGCTATGGTAACACTCCCTGAGAGAAGGGAGGAAGGAAGGAAGGAAGGAAGGGAGATGTATTGTAGCCACCATCAAATTTACACTGCCAGGCTGACACATGCACGCAGATTAGAACACTTTCCAGTGGCCTTCACAAAAAAGAAAAAAGGGCATTTCAGAAAACGAAACAGAGAGAGAAATCAGATGCGAGAAGTTAGTTTTCTATCACCACCTCTACAGCTAAAGGGTTTACCCTCTTGATCTCAATTTTGCACTGTTACAACACAAATCATCAGAAGTAATTCCAACAGTTAATTCAATGCCTCTGTGTGTGTGTCCCGCTTAACGTGTGCGTGTCTTCCTGTTCCGAGCTGCCCGCGCACCGCTGCTTACGGAAACACCTCCAGGTACGCGCCAGCTAGGTATCGCTGCTGGGCGCTTGAATCCTACTGTGCTCTTCTCCACGAGCTCACGAGGGAAGCCGTTGCGTCCTAAACCATGTGAAAATTATTCCTCAACAAACCATCGGCCATCTATTGTGCCACTGATAAAAACACTGCCGGGAGGGAGGGAGCATGGCCGGCTCCTGCAGCGCTCCTCTGAGCAGCGCAGGGCGCGCAAGGAAACTGCTATTCACAGGAAGCAGCCAAACCGGGTCCCTCCTTTCTCTTTTACCACCACATCCCAAGCCCTGCGATTCCAAGAACATGGATTAAAGTTTGGGTTTTATCCTGAAAGTTTGGGTTTTTATCCTAACTCTGTTCCGATTGACAATATTAAGGGTCTTTCGACAGCATTTTAATCTCTGTCTTTACACATAGATTTCAGAGATGCAAATAGGCTTTATTAACTGTGAACCTAGTAAAAAGGTTAACGTAGTTAAAATACAGACAGTAAGCAATCGAAACTGGCTTAAATTTCAAGACAGAAAACCAAGTTTTTTATTTCTTTGCTTAACATTTTCTGCAGAAGTACCCACTTCATGCTGCTGTTTGTATAATGTTCTGATCATAAAGGTCTCCTAACTACATTAAAATAGAACACTCAGTGAAGGATTCTACATTTTGATTAATCAGTTCTCCTTTGAAGCTTTATTTTAAAACCAAATGCTAGTTTTTATATCTTGGAATCTTATATGCTTCCTGAGGAAGGTTTTGAGTTAACCAAGCCATAAGCTAAATTTTCGTAATTGGCAAGAATTAATGACATTTAACCAGACTCTTTTCTACAAATCCACTACTTCTCCCTCCCCCCCAAACGGAACTGCCTATTCATACACACTGTGTTATTCTGACTACACTCACATGCCCCAAAGACAATGCCTGTCATGGATTTGAATGCAACTCCATAGCCATAAACACCACAAGCTCAAGCCACCGCAGTCTTTCTTATTAAAAGGAACACAAATCAATGAAACTTAGCAAGTGGGTGAAAAGCACTTGTCAACATTCACTCCAGCATAACGCAAGGCAGCATCCAAATTTTTTCTTATTTTTCCAAATGCATACTTCGGAATGCAAATATCACTTGGAGACGAAACTTAAGAGCAAGAATTCTGACAATACAATCTGAAAGCTTTACTCAGGTTTCAAGTCCCATTTCTCTCTCAGCTACTGAAGCTCCTGCCTGACCTGTAATAGGACACTGTGTTAGAGACCCTCCAAGTGAGCTGGTAGGTACACGCAAACCGCGCAGCTCGCAACTGTGAAAATATATTCGGTTGAGAGCAATGCTTTGCTGCTGACTGCAGATCTCCAGTTTGGTGCTAGCTGGAAGAGCTCTACTTCATATTTACTGCACTGTCTACAAAAGGCCAACTTTTCAGAGACGTTTATTACAGACCGACTGGAATTAAAGCCATATTGAGTCTCTTGGACTGTACCAAATTTGCCCCTTGGCTCCCATACCAGCACCTGCACTGTGGCTCAAGGCAGGTCTAAGAACCACTTCAATTGTTTCCAACACATTTTTTACAGCTGAGTTGTGTCACACTCGTACAAGGGACACCTCACCTCTGCAATCCTTCACACACGCTTCAGCCACTTCTGTAACTGGGCAGAGAGGACGTGGCCAGCGCAACAAAAACTTCTATGCGTCGTGCTGGTGATGTACTGCACAGGCAAGTATTTCCCTTAAATTTCACTGTGGGTGCTGGAGACCAAGCAGACCTTTCCCTTTGCACGGCCAATTCAAAGCCACACCACTTGCCTGGAGCAGAACAACATGGGCACTAGCACAACAGCGTTACTGCCGACTGGCTTAGCGCCCGGCCAGCACGGCATGACTGTAAACACGCCGTCTTGCCCCTGAGGTACCAAAGGGCTCAAAAATACACTGTGCTTGCCTAGCTCATTAGCTGAATCACCCACTGCTTGGGAAGGGGAAACATTTTACGAATGTGCAGAAAGAACGACAGTAATTAGTATGCATTACTTGTCTAGCTGTGATTCATATGCTGTTGAAAGTGGAACAATTTAAGCCATTTCTGAAGTGACTGAACAGCTCTGTGACACTTCCATAGCAAAAGTTACTCTAATACATTACAAATAAGCTTTTTACACTTCTCTGCTAAGTAAGTTTTTGACAATCAGCTTCCCCTTAAAATACTCCTGATGTTTATACACAGAAGTTAGAATAAAGCCAACACAGATGAACAAAGCTGCCAGGTTATCAAAGCTGGATAGAAATTCATGCAATTTACTGAGAGAAGCTTAATTCATAATGGGTCTCAGTACCCAGCTGGCTTCTGTACGGCTTTAAAACCAGAACGAGCACTGGATATACTGGGAATTACATAAATTACCTTGTTTTCAGAGAGAAAACTAAGGATGAAGACAGTACAAGGTTGCACGGCACAGCCAAAAGAAAGCTGACAGTTTACAGCGGGGGGTGAATGGAGACTGGAGCTTACCCATACACGTTCAGGAGCGCAGAACTACAGATTTTATAGCGTAATGATTTTCTCAGATAACGCATTATTCCGTAAAAGAGATCTTGGCAACAAAAATCCCACAGGGAAAAAAACCCCAACAAACTCGTCATTAAAAAACTATTAACTTTCTCTCAGTGTGAACTTTGGAGCAACTTCCAGGCATGTTTTTCTCTATTCTCTGTAAAAGAAGTAGCACGAAGATCCTTAAACAAATGACGGAGTCCTGTGACCTCAGTAAGAACTTTATCCAGCAGCAACACAGCTCTAACGTACAGTGAAAAAACTGCATAAATAACTCAGCCCAGTCACAGAAGGAGGCTCTTCTCTTTTCATCTGCTCTTCACATCTTATCAGAATTAAAATTGGAGAAGGAAATCAAATTCTGAATCCCTGACAGGCAAATGTTTCACCCAGCAGTCTCGTTTTCTTGATCTAAATATAGCACAGACTAAGAAACATCTGCCTGAATGAGCCTGCATCCTGTGCTACCTCTTTACTAAGTTCTTGGGAGCATGCCATTAGTCACTGAGACGGTATTATTTTAATTGTCTGCAACATCCTGGAAGTTTCAGTGTTTCCATCATGGGCCTCTATCCATTTAAGTCCCATCTCTGCAATCTCCCGAAAGACTGCAACTAAGTAAGACCTTACAGTATTTTGCCAAATATAATCGGAGAACAGTTATTTTCCCAAGTGTGGGCAACATAGAAAAGGAAGTGACAGTGTCATTTTATTAAGGTAAAATATCTGTCAGTATTTCACAATTTATTTTTCATGTTTATAATAATGGCTTTTGGATATGCAGTCAGCCTTTTCAACAGGGTAAGACAGAGACACACAATTTCTGCATTTAAAAACTGCCAATTCCTCTTTTCCGCCCCCGCCCTCCCACCAGCAGCGTGTTGCAGTATGTGTGTGTATCACCACAGGCACAGCTGTTGAAGGAGCTATTATTTCTACAGAGCCAACTGTTGCAATAGTATTCCCTAACAAGTATATCTGGGCACAGAAGGGGGAACATGTATGTGTGTCCACCTGTAAGCTTTGGCTTTCAGGACATGCAGCGGAGGACAAAAACTTCATCTTTTTAAAAACAAAAAACACAAGATGTTAAATCCCCAGGAGTTTGTCTTCCAGGGCCTTTCAGTAACATTTAAGATACTAAATGCCTGCATAGGTTTTGAAAATTAGATTTCATTTTCTTAAAAAGCTTCAAATATCCTTATCTATTCTCCAATTATAATGGAAACAATTTCCTATTCAGAATAAATTCATCCTTGAAGCAAAACAAAGTCTGTCACATCTTCCTAAAATGTTATCAACTACTAGTACCCTGTTAGCATTCATGCCATTTCTTAACTGAAGAAGGAAACACAAACGTCCATGCCACAGGCCTTTAAGCTGTGTGAAGCTGTTTCTGCCTTGCTTCTCTCAAGCACTTCGTGCTATTTCAGTAAAGCTTGGACTTTATTTTGGTCCCTTTTTTCAAGCCAAGTTGCTACCAGTATAAAAAAACTGGAAAGAAAGCCTCTGCTGGGTAACTGGATTCCAGTCCTACCAACGCAGTAAACCACAACACCCTTAGTGTGCTGCCACTGACCGTGTTTCTCTTATTTCAGATTTAAACACTGTTCTCCTCAACCCTCAATTCAAGATGACCAGCATATCATAGTACTGACCAGAGACTGCACTTCATATATTCCACCAGACCCATCAAACTGAGCATTGATGCGCTATAAATAACACAATATCAGAGACGCACAAAAGCCCAAGCGACAGAGCCTTCACACTTCGATGGGGCATCCACAACCTGCTCTGTTGCCTGGAAAAGGCACACAGAAGAGGGAACCACCTTATTATTATATCCACTCAGGAGCTGTAGACCACCAGCACAGAAGACTCAAATATACTCAGGAGTGACAGGCGAGCAGAAGAGCAGGTCTGTCACCTCAGGGTCCACCCTGGGATGGAGCAAAAGTAAGGCTGTGTGGATGGACGTTTCCTTACCAGAAAACGCAAAGGAGGGCGTACTTCTGGCAGCAAGTCCTGACACAAAGCGAGACCGCTACCAACAAGCTTTCTTGAATCAAATACACATGCCTTGTAGCTGGGCATGCATGACTCGGCAGTGTTATGGCCAGAGGGAGGCCTCCTCAGCCTTCCCAAGCACAGGCACCCTCAGAACGATGCCACCCTTCCTTCAACAGCTGGCACAGACTACTGTTTCATTACTTTTGCTTAGGAACAGCGAGGTTTTGTATTGGAAATATTAGCTAACTCTACTTCCTTTTTCTTTGTTTCAATCTCAGTCTATTCTGGTGTAAACTTCAGTTTGAGTAAGAGGGGAAACAAAAAAAAAAAGAAGAGACGTCTAGTAACACCATTAAGTATATTGTGTACGCATAAAAAGCGCTCCGAGCTATTTTATAATCAACTTGTCAGAATACACACAAAAGGTTATATGCAAAAAGCCAACAGGCTCTTCAGAGATCATTCCCTTCCATGTACAATTCAGCCCTGATCTGTATTCCCACACTTGACTCCAGTTAGGAAAATAGCTGTTGCTGTGCTTTGGCACTACTACAAACACCTGGCTTGGCCAGGATTTCAGTCTTCCCACTCATAGATGCTGAGGGAGCCATTTCAGACACATGTGCATGTGTGTCTGTACGTATGTGTAAGGAAGAATCTGAATTCACACCAAAATCCTGTTCATCTCCACATGGTGACTGATTTCACAAAGACTACCCTGACTCTGGCTCTTATGTTTTGCAGACAACCTTTTATGATAACCATTTATTTAGGAAACATACCTTTTATCTGTACAATTTTTAACTCACCTTGTCCCTCCCCATATTATTAAACGTCAAGAAGCACAAAAGCCATTAGGGATTCGTTGTCTTGCAACGATCAACCGATTCAGATGTTTGGTTGCATTTCATCCATCCCTGGGCTGGTGGGCTGCCAGGGCACAGTATCAATGCAAAGATTCTGATAGGGATATTTATGGTCCCAAACACTTCTAAAGCTCACCAGTGCGGGGCTTAACTTCGGCACATCACTTACTGAAAAATTTGGCTTATGGATTGAAATTTCTCACTGCATGGCAGCTAAAAATCAATATTCACCACCTTACAACCTAATAACTAGCAATAACGTAACAGCATGGAATCACAATTTAGATCTATAGCAAGCAACTGATTTTCTTGGACTGCCATTAAACAAAAGATACCATTACGTAACCGCATAGTTCTGGCTTCCCTGAATACATCCTTTTTTTGTCCAATGAGAAATGCAGTCTATTGAGGTTACTCTGCGAGAAGTCTAAGAACTTATATGCTGTTTTCTCATGTTTGTAAGACACACAGAGCTCTGCCAGCTTGTAACCACCTGGCTACAGAACTTCTGGAAATGTTGAAGACAGCCAGCGTTTCCAACGTGCCTCGTAAGGGGCTGCTGCGCACCAACCACACAGCTGCTTTGTGCACCCGTATAGTAGAGGTCTGTTACTTCCAGGACGCATCAAGCCAATCTACTGCTTTCGTGGCAGGCACGCTGCTTCTGAAAGCAGAAACTGTGCTGATGTAGTAAGTGTGAACAGAGAAACAGCCCTGCACTGACACTGCAGGGCCAAGGCTTTCCAGGGAAGCCAGGCAAAAAGTTGCAGGCAAATTCTGTGTCAAGTATAAAGGTTATGTAAAGCTACAGGGGAGAAACAGTACTGGAATGCTCTCATCCAGATGAAGAGCCATCATGCAACATGAAGTATTTCTGGAGAAAAGAATAAAATGCAACAAAAAAAAAATCCTACTTCAAAAAGAATAAAGGGATCAGATGGATATTGGAGCCAGATTTCAAAGCCTCAAAACAGCCAACAACTCAGATTACAAGCTTTTCTCAGCTCTGTGGCTCCCCCTAAACTCTCACACACAAACAGGGTTATTCCCCATGCCTAATTTTTAAGACCAGGAAAAACACAAAAAGGATACAAGAAACAAAATTCACCCTAAATACTTGAAAGGCAAAACACGTTGGCGGTGTTTTGTTTAGATTTGTTTGGGTTTGTGCATTTGTTTTTTTTAAACAACTGAAACGTCTCTTTCCGGTTTAACAACTAGCATATTATGCTACTACACAAACTCCTCTCTTCACCAGCTAAGCACGCACATTGATCTCTTCACGCCACCATACAGCAGAAAGATTACATGCTTACAGGTACGCACTAATTTATTCAGCAGCTTCCCACATCCTGCAGGAAAAATGCAATTCTTCTGCCAACAAAGCACCGATGACTTTCAGGTTTAGGCCATTTTTATCTTCCATCTGCCTCGTGCTGCCTTCTCCGCACTCCACACGCGTGTTTGATAACAAACAACGTGCTCTTGAAAACGGATCAGAATGCAGAAGGCACAAGGCAGCTTTGAGCTTGCCATTTCTTTGCGCCTTAACAAAGGACTAGCCTAGTAAATACGAACCACCCGCCTCGCTCTCATCTGTATTTTTAAGAAGAATGCAAATAAACAAACATACAGTCTTGCTTACATAGGTAAGTACTCATTTACATTTCCCTTGCTTTATGAGGTATAGAGGTCAGCCACATGACAAAAAACAAGAAAATCAACATGTGTGCATCAGCCACAGTACCTTTCCCCCAAAGTCCAGGCTGCAGAGAAGCTGCCATAGTAGCAGCTGTGCGCACTTACAGGGTCACAATAATATCCATTTTCCCAAAGAAATAAATCAAGATACAGAATTTCCTTTTTTTTCAATAAAACATTATTATCTAGGGGCGCAGTGGCAACGTTCCACACATCTGGATCAGCCTCCCAGAATTACTCAACAGTGACTCACATATCAGTCTGCCTTTCAGTTTTTGGGATTTTTTTTTTTTTTAAATCCCTTTCCTTGCAAATCCTTTTACAGTATCCATCTTCCATCACTACAACCAACTGTATCCATTTATATACCATCCCAGCTACTCTTTTTGATGCTAAGAACAACAGGTAATGAAGAAATCTACAGCAACAATGAACACATTTCAGCAGCTGGCGGCTGCTGTGCTTCACAATGGATAATGGCACAGCACTATGTGCTTGAGAAAAGTGAAACAAAAAAGTTGACCCCTAAAACCAGCTTATGGTACAGCATTTATGTTGTGTTTAAACGAGCAGAGTCCTGGGAGAATATCGGCAAGGAAGCATCTAACAGAAAACTGATGGGGGAGCTATGTACTCACATCTAGAGCTAAAAACTAATTCAATCCTGACCTTCTTCAAAGACCAACTGCCTCCTGCGTTTACTTCAAGTGCAAAGCAGATGTTTCACATCCAAAACCCTCTCATCCTTATCCTCTACAAGGTTTTGCTGAAGAAGCTACTTTGAACACTATACTTCCCCACCAAACAGTCCGTTTCTTGATGTAGGGTGACAGGAAGTAAGACACATACTCTGACATCCTGTGATCCAAAGACTTTCATTTTTTTCACCTAGTTTCAACACTGAGAAGATTTAACATGAGCTCTAAACAGAAAATAAGTAATCTACAGTTGTCAACATTTGCCACTGTCTTTAACCAAAACCCCATACTGAAGTCCTTATTCTTGCTCTATTCCACCCTTTCCCATGAGCTTATAAATTTGTATGATCTGTGTTTTGAATCACAGCAGAAAAGTGATCCGGCTGAAAATTAGGTGTGTTTGGCTGAATTTTCTTTTTCCTGGTCTAACAGTTCAACCTTTAAAGACAACTAAAAATTGCAAACATGAGGCAAACCGTCGTCATCAGATAAGCTCTTCAGGCTGTGAAGAACTGACAGTATACAAGATCAAAATGCAATGTGTAAAACAGAAAGAAAACAAAGTCTCCCTGGGCAGCAGTGTTGCCTTAAGTAGCCTTGTGCTTCTGCCATGCGTTTCAGCCTCCTGATCCGTGTCTGTCTAACCATGTGTCCAACAACTCAGTTAACTGACTGGAGAGCTGGCTGGATTAAAAAAACACCCAAAACAAAACAAACAACACAAGTCCCCCTCCCTTCCCTGAAATGCTCTCCTTTAGCTGTATCAGTTCTCTGATCTGACCCTCCCCCCTTCCCCGTGACTGAACAAGCATGTGTCCTTGAACAACAAAGGAGGTAGAGGCTGCTTGTGAAAGTAAAGAAAAAATATCTAATAAAACAACACATTTTAAAAATCCATAAACAAAACAACCACCCTATCTTAGTCCTCAACCCGCAGCGAATTACAAACCAAACTTCATCATACAATAGGGGTTTCATGACTTTCTATGGCAACAATATTGGTGCTGAGGCTTAAAGTTACGACCACGACTTAGCAGCAGTTTTACCTCTTTAACGTGTGTGTGAAAGGACACGGACATGTCCAGCAGGATCTTGCGTTGCTCCACACGCCTAACAAAATCCTGTATCCGGTCTTCGAGCTGATGGGCAGCTTGATAGATTTCCTCCGGGTCACACTCCCCAGTCTGAGCGAGCTGTTCAGCTGCTTCTAGGAGCTTATCTGCATTGGTATACGTGTTCTGTAGAGAAAGGCATTCGTTTCGCAGGATTAAATGAAAGAAAATGCAGTCAGTACATTTTAAAGCCACTCCACTAATGAAAACAAAAAGACAAAAAGGCCCCTGGAATGTACTTTTTTTTTTTTTTTTAAGGTAGTAGAATATAATCTTACTGAAGATTTTATTATATTTCTAGATACTTTTTAATTTAACTGTGAAAAAATTAATTCCTTAGCTCCTTTTTTATGTCAATTTAAATGTCTCCTCGATCCAGAACTTGGAAGCCTATTTATTCTTCCTTGAAATCAGTATTTTATAGTCATAGCTGCAATAAAGATCAGCCTAAATGTCAAATCTGAACATCCGGCAGGAAGATGGAAAGTAACCAGACACAGAAAGAGAAAATTTCTCTCCATCCGTATAGAAGTGAGGTATCCAAAATTCACACGTCAAGTGGATCATCATTTGTGAAACAGCAGCAACAGAGGAAGAGTTAGAAGTCAGCTATGGCTGAGCATCAGAATGGAATGCTGTCCCAGTACGTCATAGGATTAAAAAATGCAGATCAGCAGTCCTGTAAGAGACAGGGGTCAAAGCAGAAAACAGAATGTGAAGAGGCTGGCACCTGATGTGCTGAGTGTGCTATGGTCCAGAGAAGATCCCCTCTGAAAATTTAACTTCCAGCTGCATCTATATATTTCTCATTATTTCAAAATGGGACTGATTCCAAACATATGTTATAGTGTGGGTGCTCTTTTTGAGCCTAAGCTTGGGTTTTCATGCCTTAGAATAGTTCTCTAAACAGACTAATCAAAAAAGCACAGAAGGATGTTAACCTCTGGAGAAAACAGACTGAAGCCAAGTCTGCACTAAAGAAGCTCTGCTTATGTCACCACATTAAGTCTCCTGACAAGTTTGCACCCAGGCGATAAAGAAAAAAAATCTTGACAATATAAACTACACCTTCCTCTTTTCCCTCCTGCCCTTCCATCTTCTCCCAACCTCAGTTATGTCAGGTAAAAACGCTGCTTGCCAAGATAAATTAAGCCTATGCAAATGAACTTTTCTTTGCCATAAATATAGTATCACACCTCTAATTAAGATTATAATATCCACAAAAGTTAAATCCAAGCCCAGCCCTAAAACTCAACTAAAGGGCAGGAAATAAGAGCTGTCCTGCAGGGACTCCATCATTACCAGGCAAGCCCAGGACAGATTACATGACTCAGTGCAGCTGTCATATCTGGGGGGAGTTCCCCCTTCATTTCTTATGATCTATTTATGTAAGGAATTCAATCCATGCGGCTTCTTGATTTCAACTATGTGCATCTCAGCCCTTCCTTAACCTTCAGCTTTTTAATTGCACGGAGAGGTAGAGGACTCCTCCCCAGTTTTCCCTGGGAAAGCCATCTGAGCCTTCCCTTTTCAGCGGGGACCGCGCTACTCAGCGCTCCAGGCCGCTGGCCCAGAACACACTCTGATCTGAGCTTCAGTGTTTTGACTTCCACGGTCGCAGCTCACACATGTTCAAGGGGCAAGGCTGAAGAGCCTTAAGGCGCTCCTCAACAACAACTACTTCATCAGCCCGGAGCACCACACCCAGCTGCAGATGGCTGAAACAGAAGTTTCTCATTTTAATGAAAACTTTGTCTCACATGTGAAGCATTGTTTATGAATTCCAGGAGTATCTTCCGCGTAACACAGGCCCAGGCACATCATACCTCTCTTTCTGTAAACGGGATGGTGAACTGCCTGTACTTAGAAATGATCATAACCTAAATGCTGCTTCAAAAGGGGTTACAATTCTCAAGCTTTAACAGAGAGACATATGCCTTATCACTAAAATTTCTATTCTGAGTAGAGCTGAAGTATAATATAAATATTTATCTCAGCAGGTAACAACTGCCCTTGGAGTAATCACAGCCAATAGGTTTGCTGTACTAACTACTGCCTTTCCCAACTCTCGTGCTTCCTTCTAAACAATGCTTGGAGGGGAAAAATGTAGTAATGTGAAATTTTAAAAATGCTGGTCCCAAAGGACAGCCACCAGGTAGAAAACAGAAGGTTGGGCAGGAACTGTAGGTATTCGTTGAAGCTGCTTATGCCAGTTGACAAAATGAGCCTTCACAGTGACAAATTCAAATATTTTAAAAATGGATTAAAACTTACTCAGAATTTCTCCACTAATACACCCTCCAAAAATCCCAGGGGGAAAGTATCAGCCTGGTAAGTCCTCTAGTCCACCCCTCTGTGTCCCAAGGCATGATCAACTATACCAGTCTTTAATAAGCATTCCTCTCCACAGTGCTGAAAAACTGCCTGTAACAGAGCTCACCATCCCCAACATCATACCCCATCTCTTTCCTAGTCTTCCCGCTGAGAAACCTTCTCTACATATTCTTCAGAAACAAGAAACACCGTATTTTTAGAAAGCATATGAAGTGACACATCACAGAAAAGTCAAAGGTTAAATTTAAGAGACTAGTGCAGACATGGAGTACTAGTGACAATAAACACAGCAACAGCAGTGAGTGGAGGTATGGGCTGAGTATCACACAAACCGAAGTTTATTACCCTGTGGAGGGGGAAGAGAGACACAGATATGGATGGAGGGAAATCAACAGGTATACAAATCATTAAAGGCAGAGAAAGTGAAGATAGATTACTCATTAAAAACAGTGGATGTTATCACGTTTAAGCATCAGACAACACACTTAAAACGAAAAAGTGAAAGTACTTTTCATCTAAGGGGCAATTAAATTGCACAACTCATTGCCACAGGATCTGGCATATATTCCAAAAGCATGGACGGGTTCAAAAGCAGCTAGCCTAATGAAGGGAAGAAAAGTCCACTGGTGACTGTTAAACACTGGTTCTGATGCATCCTTCAGCTCCAGACATCAAATAGGCCCAGACAACTGGGAAGGTAAAGGAAAGTTTTTAATCATAGGGCCCCTTTTCTTTGTGCATCTGGTGATGGCCACAAGATACTGTAAGACACGGACCTTGAGTCTGATATATTACAGCCACTCACGGATAAAGAACCAGCTCAAATACATAACCCTTTTTTACAGCCTTAAAGGATGTGGGAACTGGTGGTGGTAGGGAAATGATAGTTGCATTCAAACAAGGTTGGGAAGAATCTTTCTTGTGTGACTCTTGCACCAAGACAACTTGAGTTCTTTGCTCAGATGCAGTCTGCAGGTGGAGGAAAGAAATTACGTGTGGAAAAAGATCCCACTAATCAATTCTTGCCATACACCTTTCAAGTTTTTTGAGCATAGAATACTGTCAGAAAGCAGGCACCAATCACAGTTGAAACAAGAGAAGATGACTTAGGATTCCGTACAAAAATGCACAGGGAAATATAACCACACTACTGATCTGCATCCCGTGTTTCTAAGCTGAAACCCATGCCCATAAGTGAACCAGTTATGTCAAAATTTGGAGTCTTGACACTTTTACTAAAGGGTCTCATGGATACAAAGATGATCATGGGGAGAGGGGAAAAAAAGAAAGGACAAAAAAAGGGTAAGCAGAAAGTGAACTGGACAGGCTTCACATAAAAAGAGCAACTCAGTTTTACAATGGGGGGTGCAAGTCAAAGCTCGTATGTATAGCACGGATGTCCATACGTCAGAACTTAGGGAGGATTATTAGTTGGCTGAGTTTTGACTATCTAGTGCTTCTGTAGTGGTAACAAAAAGCGCCAAATAAAGAGAAACAAGACTTCATGTCACACAAATTTTAAAGTGAATAATTTGTGAGCCCACAGCTCATTGACTGTGGAACAACTTTCCTATTTGACACACAGCTGATTTCAACATCTCTCTGAATGCTGCTGAGGAATTGGCACCTCATTCATGGTAAAAAAAAAAGGGTGAGGGAGAAAGCAAAAGGGAAGAAAAAAAAAATAATAATTGTTTGCTCCCCCCAAAATCCACAGTCAGCCTTAGATCAGGAACATTTCAACATTGGTGCTGGCTCCCTGCATTTGATAAAATACTGCCATGCCACTGACAATTCACTTGACACTGCTCCCTCTCAGCTTCTGACCAGAGTTGACTTAAACCCCTAATTATGCCTGGGGTCCTATTAAAAAAAAAACCAAACAAACCAAAAACCCACAACACAAAACCAAACAGCAAAACAAAACGCAACAAAAAACCCAAACACAAAGACCTGGACCAAACAGAAAATGTAGGTAGAGAATAAATCAGCTGAAAGTTATTCATGCTTTAACAAGGACTGCAGATTGCTGTCTTACACTTGAACATAATCTTCCTCATA
>NW_010250017.1:35930-53339 GCF_000690775.1 Eurypyga helias
CTGCTTACATTCAGTTTTAGAGCAAATAAGAGGAACAACTCAGAGGGTGTGCCTTTCTTGGCACTCAGTACACACTCAAGAGTTAGAGGTGAAAAAAAATACATTAGATCATTTTGTCCATCCTTCTGTCAGTGGAAGATAGTCCCCTGTAGTCTATTTAAGTTCTTTGATCACTCTAAGTTTTCTGTATCTCCAAAAATAGAAGTTCCACCCATCCCCTAAAGAGATCATTTTAAACTCTACTAACATTCTGGTTTAGGACGTTTTTGCTAAGTATTTGCTTTACAACTTTCTACTTCAAAGTGTAACGCAAATTAACGAGATGCTTCTTTAAACAGTTTACAACTCACTAACAGCTCTACAAACTTCACCCCCTTTGGGTACTCAAACATTTTTTTCTTCTTTGCTCAAATAACACAGTATTAAGTATGAGATCATTCAGGTTTTGTTAAGTATCTTACAGAAATAGATTCTTGCTTGTCTGACCCAGAAAAATAAGTATTTCCACATGGAAAATATTACCAATTTTAGTAAAAATGAAGTATTAGGCATGCATATGGAAAATCCAGCTTGTGTATATACACAACTAAAAAGACTTATTATTTTGGACAATTCCATAGGAAATCAATATTGAGGAAACATTCTGATGCTATTTCAAGTCTTCAGTCACTGGAGTGCTCTAAGACCGTATGTACAATAAAATTTTATTAAAAGCTTAATCATCCATTAAACAGGCAATCTATAAAGACACATCTGATGCATCCGCCATAGTAGGTGTCACTGCTGAGCTCCTGCATGTCAATTCAGAATTCCCTAATAGTGCGTATTCCGTTTTGACTGAAGGACCACTGTATCAGCTCTACCTTAATGAGATTTTTCTTGATGAATCTTACGTATGTTTACTCTTACCAACCACCAGCTGCTCAGACAGTGCATATTACTAATGGGGAGGACTCTAGCCTTCAGCTTCTCATGGGTTTTATTCATCTCATGCCTCCTGTTTAAGGCTGCCATCCAAATCAACTTCCTCTTATTATGCTCCCTGTATTCCTTACTATCTCTCTTTCAGCTTGAATTTTTCACAGAAAAGGTTGTTTTGAAGTTCTATCATCAGTTCCCCTTAAGGCTAAAACTAGAGTTTTCCTATGGAAAACACCTTGGTACTAGTGATTCAGAACAGGAGGGCATATACAAACTCAGTTGTATTGAAAGAAAAAACCCAAAGCCAGGTTGGCCAGTTTGCTGTCTCACCTGGTGTCTTAGAATTCCCCGCCCCCTTCCCCCCAACACATTGTTATGGGGATTTGGGAGCTACCCAAACTTAAAGTCAGGAAGCAGGGCCTTCAATTCATCTCCATCCTCTCTCACAGACTGCAGAAAAGTTTAAATACTACAATCCCATGGAATTAAGTTACTTCAAATTGAGAGCTTTCATTCTTCTGAGACTCAACATTTGAATGCATGCTTCTGAAAACAGTAATAATAAATAATAGCAGCAGCAGCTCTGTTGGGCTTCAGGGCTCCCATGCTCTGTAGGACTGTGGAAGTTTGCAATTTTTCTAACTAAAGCTGTAGTGCAAAGGAGAAATTAAATAAAAGCTTACAACAGAAACAAAATACTCCATATCCTTGGAACTGGTATTTTTTGTAGTGGAGCTCCCTGTTGTCCAGCCTTTCACTGTCAGAGCAGGAATTTTTCATATATTTCCATGACAAAGGTACAGTCCCTCACGGAACTGTTTTTACCTGTGCAACCTCTTCAAAGTCTTCGTGGCGTTTCTGCAAAGCTCTAGCCCGATGCAGGGATTTTCCCACTCCTGTATGTTTGCTAAGAAAAGCTTCTCCATGGTTTTCAATCCAATCCAACACCTGTGGAACAGAAGAGACACACACAAAACCTCTGAGTGGATGTACTGAATGCTGCAACAAACATAGGGAACTATACTGCTGGACAACAACACAGTATTGCCACTGAAGGACATCAATTTCATCTCATTAACTTTTCTCAGGGCAATAACTAGCTCTAACTAGCCAAACTGTATGATTTAAGATTATGTGTTTATTTTGAAGCCTACCAAGGACAACCTCATTTCTACACATTCATCAATTTGACAGTAATCTGATCCCAGCGACTGGACCCCTTGTGAGGGTCTCTCTGTAATCCATTTACGCCTTCAGCTGACATTTTTCTGTAACGTAACACTAATGGACTTTACACATTCCCCAACAATGCTGGTGAATAACACAGTGATTTTTTTATTTTAGATGAGAAGTCACTTTTCCTACTACATATCATTAAATCTAGAAGAATGATTCAGTAGTAGGATTTTTAATTAACCCAATAAAATTGAGTTGAAATCATTATGAGATGAATGACAATCTCTGCATTCAGAGCATATGAAGGCTTCTGCCCAATTCTGAAGAAGTATCTCCTCAAAACACCAGATAGGCATAACTGCATACTGTAAATTTTATAGCTGAAAAAGTGAGGAACAAAAGACATTTTAAGGACATTAAAGCTTCTACTACGATGACTGGGCTGACAGCTTTATAAATAGTAAAAACTGTACATGTAATTAGTTCCTGCCAGTTAACACAAAGGATTACTGCACACATACCACGTTTCTGATGGGTGAACGAACAAAAACATCTGGTCTCTCTCCAAACTAATACATCTTAGCCGTATCTTCATTCGTTCATTAGCTACCATGCATACAGTATTTAACTCTTTAGAAGAAACTCAGAGGTTCAAGAATGCTGTTCAGAATTAAAGACAACTGCAGGTAAGCCATTTTCTTAAGTCAGTTAACCATTTTTATACAGTATTTATGTAATGGTATGGAATACTTTACCTAATATTTATCTCCAGTGTTCTTTTTTCTTTAAAAACAGAGTATTTTATTTTGAATATACCTGCCAGAAACCTGTACCTTATGTCTCCTTATCTACTCTAATTGGAGTATCCCTACTCTAATTCCTGAAGCTGAGTTAGGTTTCTTTTCCCCTTTTCATGTACTGAAAGCATTTGACACCTTGCATAACTAAAGACAGACTTTTTTTCTTTTGCTTCCAAACTCGAAAACCATCCTGCAACATCACTCACGGCTACATTCAATGCACATGCAAACCCACACACTATTCCCATACAAAACATCCATGCTTTCTTTGGCATACCAAATGAAACCATCTGGTATGATTCTTCTCATTTATCTTGACTGTTAGAGTATTTTTTGCTTTGCAAACTCTCTCTTACTGGACATCTTCGAAAGAAGAAACAGTCCTATAATGCCACATAACACAGCCATCTCAAATCACCAACACTTCCCTAAAGCTCCATGGCATGCACTTCAACTTATGCAATGTTTGGCAATAGGAGAAACAAATAATTATTTCTGAGTTTTAGGTCAATGTCAGTTTTCATTTGCTTCTTTCAAGGAAAGTGTTGATCAGAGAAAGTAGTGTAAGGAGCCAAACACGGTCTCAGTTATCTGTAAAGTTTGTATTACCAATGCCTTTGACTAGTTTCAGAAGACTATTCTGCTTTTCTCATTATTAAAAGAGCTAAAAAGAGAGACATGTTTGGATGAGAGAACTAGACTGGACTCTGGAGACTACTAACAGTTACAAGCTAACAAATGAAATCAACAGCAAAATCTGCCCTGAAAAGCATGGGATGAAAAGCAGAAAGCAGCCCAGGGAGTGTGATTTTTCTCCAAATAATGCTCAGAAACTTCAAGAGAAGTAACAGTCATCGAAATCCAGTACAAAGATGATGACATAAACCAGTCATTGCTGCCTCTAAGTGAAATCAGTACAAATATAAGTCTTAGAAGTGCTCAGTCTTCTTACCTTGGTTCTTAAACCTGCCCTTCTTTGCCTGCCCATGGCAGGGAGGTTGGAACTAGATGGTCTTTAAAGTCCCTTCCAACTCAAACCATTCTGTGATTCTATGATTAATAAAACCAAGGAAGCACTCTTTATTGGCAATTTCAGAGCATGTAAAAGCAGAGTCACAGTTAAGGGATGCTATTCTTGCCCATCAGAGGTTTTGCATAACACTTCAACCAAATGACACCACCATTACCTGGCACTGGTATTAGCCATCTGCCAATCTTAATGGATGCATTTTCTTCCTCTTCCTGGGAGAGATAAGAGTTACAGAAACTGTCGTACCAACCCACTAAGGACTCCTTTATTAATGCTGAAAGCACATGGAATTCACTCCAGTAGTTCAGTAATACACAGGAGTTTAAGAGGCTCAATAATATTCAGTGAAAGGGTGAATAATAATATCCTCCACTGCAGCAACTTGCTTCAACGATGCAATTAAGCTATAACTGCAGCCTCAGCAGAACAACCCTTATGCCCAATATACAGGATCTAGAAGAATCCTTATTCTTCTAGCACCAACACTGAATATTCACAGATTCACAGGGTGGTAGGGGTTGGAAAGGACCTCTAGAGACCATCTAGTCCAAACCCTCTGCCAGAGTAGGATTACCTACAGTAGATCATACACAATAAATTACTATAGAAAGATAGCTTCATCTGGACAAATTCCTTGCTCATGGCTGTAAAATACGTGGTTTGCATATGCTGCTAGCAGAAATAAACAATATTATCTTTTGCAGATTTAACGTGTTCGTTTTCACCAGTCTCACATTACTCTCCAGTCTTTATCCCCCACCCCTTTACCTACTTTGCAGACACTCACTTTTCTGATCCACCACTTACCTGGTGCTGACGTAACATTCAGAAGGAGAAGATGGAGATCTCTGCATTTCTAATCTTCAGATAGTTAAAATGTGGAAATACTCTCTCCCAAAAAGAACCATTTTAGACTGGAACCGCCTCAAAAGCCACAAGGGAATCACCCAGTGAAATCAGTGTTATGTTGATGCTGAGCGAGTAGCAAGCATTCCTGGCCCACCCTTCATTAGTCAAGGCTGAAACAAGTGACTCTTACAACAAAAACTTGGATAGAGTCTTTAAGGCAGGCAGATCAAGGAAGGAGAAGCAGCACATTTACCCAGAAGGACAGGGAAGTCACTCAAGGTCAGTAAGACCTAATGAAAGTATGGAAAAAAAACCCTACTACAAGCATGTTTGACTAATCTCTGACTTGCAAGCCATCAGGAGTGTTTGTCAGGCCCCAAAACGTTCACCGTATGAGTCATCAGCATCACTGTACCAGAAACACCATCTTTACATTCGATTTTGACCTTTCACAAAATCCCACATCGCTACTGCAAGTTGGCTTCATTGCTTCCTATCAGAACCATCAGAGCCAGCTGCTTTCCTTAGGTGATAGGCTGGTGGGTATTATACACTTCGTAAGCTCATTTATTCTTAAGCATGAAATTATTGTTTTATTAGCACTTTTTACATTAGCAGGACTATCTTCAACAATTAAGTGCAACAGTCAATGACCTGACTTTTTTTTTTTTTAATTAAAATAAATACACTCTTTTTTGGTGTTAATATACAATCAAACCAGGAACTCAATCTCCTGGCCTGCTTCTGCTGTCTGAAGTCCAACTCAGAATTCTGTTCAGTTTAAGACTGTCACAGGTTTTCACATTTCAGATTTGCTGTAATTCACATCTCATCTACTATTACTATTTCACATGCTACTTTCCTTACTGCTTGCTTCAAGAAATTAGCAGATGATTCCTGGTGTACACAGCCAGCACCACAGTGGTTTTGCTGATTTGGAAAGCTCCACCAGAAACACTTTCCCAATACTGAACATAGGGGAAAAGAAGAAAGAAACCAACCAGTAACACAAAATGCAACACAGCCAATTCCCTCCTCCAATTCAGCTCTGTCACTCACTTAACGCTTCCATGAACTGACGTATTTCATTAGCCAGCAGAAAACTACGCCACGAGAGGGAAGAGGAGGAAATCGGACACTTACGCTGGACACTTACAGATGCCCTTACAGCGTACTTGGTTGATTGCCACTATGTGCAATTTAACTCTAAACAGTGGAAGAGAGATACACTTAAGTTTATTTTGACATAAACCCCCCCCAACATTTAACTTCACTGACAATAATTAAATTGTTTCTAAATCATGCTAGATAATCTTAATTGAATTTTTTATGGTTTGAAAAAGACTAAGAAGCCCAAGAGAATGTCCAAATGCAAACTAAAGTACTTTACAAAGTTGCTTTGGAGCTCTACATAAACCACTCCAGAATTGCCGTGGACAGAAATTTAACCAATGCCTCATAACCAAGTAACCTCATGCACTCAGTGGTGTCAGTGATTATTCAACTGAAGGGCTAACATTTGTCACATAAATTAGATGATTCTGATAAGGTCATTTTGGTTTTATTTTGCAAGGAAAGAAAAAAAAAAGAATTATTATTATTCAAGATCCCTTTTCTCCCCTGATGGATTTTCAAAGCTCAGGGAGCTATAATCTGCCACAGCAAGGCTATTTTAGGGAAATATCATTACGTGCTAGCCGTTATCTTTAAGGCATCTGCCCCTGGCTATTAATTTGTCTAGTATGGATGTTGAATTATCATTGTCTTACAGCATCATCTGCCCTGAAATATAAATATGAAAAGTTGCATTACAAAAGGGAACATGAGCCACAATTCACATGGTGATTCACAAGGCAGTGCCCAAAGTACACCAACATCTGGAATTAACCTAACAAAGAGCTATACTTCCACATGCAACAGTTCAGAAGCCTCCAACATGGATGTTAACAGCCATTACAGGGATAAACTAAAGGACAATCCAGTCTCTGGCAGTGATATCTCCTGGATATTGAGGGAAGATCTTACAAACATGGCAAGCAGGGGCTGGCATCTGTTATGTAAGATCTAGTTTGAAATCTAGTAATTGGTTGATAAAGATGTGCATTAGCACCAAAGGCCGCAGCTTCAGATTGTCAAGAGAGTATCTTAACGCATGACCTGCCTTGCAAAGCACGTAGGGAAACCAGAGGCATGCACAGGAAGAAAGAAATTTCTCCAACCGGAAGGTAAGGCATGTACTGAATAATTAACCCGCTTGAGCCAACTGGTTCATAGTGAAAACTTCTGGTATACTCACATGCATGATTTGGATAACGAATTCTTGATACCAGAAGTAACAAAAATAGGTAAAGCTGTCTACTTTGTCGTTTTCCAACCTGTGAGCATTTGATGTTAAACACAGCAGTTCCAAGGGCTGATAGGTCTCATACAGGTCTCACACAAAGAAGGAAAATCCAGCTTCTTGCTGAAGGATGTGGTGGTGACCCTACAGCGACTTTAGTCTAATGATGGGTTATTTGCAAACTTCAAAGAAAAAAGCAGTCTCAGAGGTAACTCCTCCACTCCAAGAGCCATGACTTTGGAAGGACCAAAAAAGAAGGAATTCCTACAAACATTTTATTACATCCAAGATAATAATGGCAAAGGCTAGGAACAGCACAATACAACACTAACATTTAATGAACACCTTCCACCAGGAAATAAACTGTCTGCAGCCTGGCCTACAGACCTGAAACTTGCATTCTGTATCTGGCAGATAACCTCAGGAGATCACTTGACCTAGGTTGCCTAAGTAGGTCCTACTTGAATTCAAACTGGAGGAGAAAGGCCCAGGATCCCATCTGCACTTGTTGGCAGTAGGCTACCACTGAGAGGACCTGCATTTTTCCCTATGAAAAGCAAATCATTGTGTTAATTTCAATTTCTGAAGATTCCTTATGAAGGTTTTCAAGTTTAAGAGGTGATTCTTTTGTGGACTATGCCTCACTAGTTTTGACAAGTGCCCTTCACTGACTACTCATGGACTCTCCTGACTAGCTACTATTTCTGTAGCAATCTTGATTAAGGGCCTCTAGGATTTATACAGTGGCCAAACCATGTTTTCAGTTTGGTTCTCTACGCCCTTCCTGACATTCATAACATCTCACTTTTTTTTTGCCAACTAACATTTTTCATGTCTTTCTGCACCCTTTGTCACATTTGACTATTGAGAAGGTGGACAACCGCCTGCAATTCAATATATCCCTCTTTTCACATCAAAACTTAAGTTGTAATAGTTTTACACTTAATTTAGTGCGTAAATATTTTTTTAACTATTTTCTTTAACTTATAGGAAGAGATAGGCAACGCATATAGAACAAAGTTGAGCTAACAAGGTTGCTCATTCTCCCTACTGTCTGCCTGAATTAAGTATCTTTGTCTACTGCTGTAAATGATGGAAACCAGTTTTTTAACTCCCAACTGCTCACATCCAGCATCTTCTTGAAACAGATGACTATGAGAAATTTGGCTTGAAGTGCAACTAATTCGGAAGAAACAAGGTTAGTTTCACCAGAATACATGACTGGCTCATTCTGGAGTTCCTGATTTGTGAAGACCTTTACACAGAAATGAAAGAACATGATCAGCAACTACTGGCCATCTTTACCTTTTTATGAAGATGAGCTATAAAGGGATAAATTACTAATGTCTCTGCCAATGGCAGCCTAAGGGAAACATTTTCTGTTTATTAAAAATCAGTCAAAGGAATTCTTTACAGCTTTACCTTTTTAAGCTGAAGTCACGTCAGACATATTAATGTCTTAACTACTAACTTTTATTGACGTCATCATAATAATAAAAATATGGCAGCTAATAACAATTAATCCAAGAACAGTGTCATTGTCAGAAAGTAATCTTATCTGTAATTTTTATACCTCCCTCTTTAGCGTACAATTTTCAGGTTTTAAGGAAACCTGATTAAGTTAATTAAGTATCACTGAGGAGTTGAAACTAAAAATTTGTTACAGAATAACACTAGATTTTTCACATGTTACTCCCACAAGTCTGACACTTCAAGTCCAGAATTTTACCTAGAATGTGAATGTCAGCTTCCAGCACAAGCTCAAAATAGCTGTCTAGAATAAAAAAATTTTTCCTCCTATCTGACTTCAAGAAAGAAGTTAATTTAAAAAAAAAGAAAAAAACTGAAGCAGAGCTGACTTAGAAATATAATTGCTACCCACAGCAGCCAGTACTCTCTGATAACACAGAGGACTTGGAATCAATCAGTCAATCCCATGCCAACTATTAAACTGTTCAATGAAAGTGCACAGGGTTTGGCAATCAAAACCCACCTGAACCCACCTGTCATTGCAACCAGCATCAAATCACAGGCTGACAGAAGAGAAAGGGATTTAGACACCATGAAATAAAACCTATAAAACCTACCTGTTGAACGTCCTGTTGAAAAACACACAGCTGAAGCCGTTGGTGCAAGCGGACCTTTCGATGCTGCCAAATGTTTTCCAGTTGGCGCTGGTGGTGCAGTACTTCATGGATAACATCCAGAACATGATGAACTGCTTTTGAGTAGTTGGCAGAAGCGGTGAGGGAATCGGAACTCCCAGGAGTCAAAGGTCTCTGAAGTTTGTCAAGCAGTGACTTTCCATCTTGGCTCACCTGGCCAACAGAAAGGATGAAGCATTACTTGTCTTGCCAAAAGCTTGTGAGACTTATTTCATTGCCCACCCCCTCTCCCATTTCAGATGTCTTTAAGAACTCAGGGAGCAGTGATTTTTTTGGATTTTTTTTATGCCAGGCATGATTACATGCACGTGTTATAGAGGGAGAATATACTTTTTCCTTCTATGTAACACAATTTTAAGAAGTAACACTCTTCTAATAACAACCTGCCTTCTGATTTTTCAATTACCTTAAGAGTGCTTTTCCTTTCAAGCTGGTGGGGTGGGTGTGTTTGGATTTTTTTTTTTAAATCAGGTTAAGTCTAACTTAGAATAAATATTCTTCAGCTCTTTCTCCTGTCAACGAAGCACCTAAAATTAAGCATTTGCCCAGAATAATCCTTCTAGGAGCATTATTTCCTGTGAAGCTGAACAGGGAACTTACTTTCTATAGGTTAGTATTAATTTGATTAATACTTTCAGACCAACAGACAGGAACTTGGGACATTCTTTGATCTGACATGATTTACAACTTCTGAATTATTACTGTTACTGGTAAGCCAACGGCAAACTGTTGTTATGACAAACTTAAACCTGATGCAATCACTTAAAACCTTTCCATGCAGCACAAAGATACTCTTTTCCAAAATGTGTTTACCTACTGATGCTGACAACAACAAGACACATCAGTCATTTCTAGTCGCCACTCAAACCACAGCAAAAATACCCAGATTTACCTTGGATGCTAATTAAAAAGCAACAATCCTATCTTATCTAGCCACTATTTACGTTTAGCACTTGCCAAGGCTGTTGAAAGCACTTTTCATTGCCATTCAACTCCTCTGTCACTTTTAACATAAAGCTCAGAGAACTGTTACAATTCAGTATTCTTCAGCTATCTCTAAAGAACTTCTCTAATAGCTTATCTAACAGTCAGGAAAAATTCATCCAAAACCGAAAGACTGGAGTGTAAACAATAGTCTGAATGCATCAAATCAACAACTTGTCAGAAACAGAAAATTTGTCAAGACCTTCCCCCAGTGGCTATTTTGAACAATTTTCACTAAATCTTAGTGAATATTTTAAATTCGGCATTCAGTAGTCAAACAGATCTGAAAATTCTTTTGTAACAGTTCACAAGTGAGTTCATCGCTCTATTCCACTTTAAGCTTTTTTCGTTTCAGTAATAAGTATCTATGCAGAGAATGAAGCTCTCTAGAGCTCCTATAAAGTCAAGTCAGGTAGAAAAAGAATATAGTCCATAGTAGTTATTGTAATGACGATTTTTTTCTTTTCTGCATCCAAAGCAATTATCTAGTACAAGTGCCTCAAATATTTCAAGATAATGGACTTCAATTATCTCTCCAGAGTCCATGAAATTTTTTGGGGAAAAAATTAATTAATTGTGACAGCCCTGTGATCTGGTAAGTTCATTAGCTATACAAGCAAATGATCATGCTCATTTCCTTTTTGGAGTTAACACAGCAAAGTTACTTTTCTAGTAATAAACACTAATTATCCTCAGTAAAATAAGTCTAGTCTAGTCTTAAAAGCATTTACTTTCTTAAAATTACTGTCTTCTACTTTGCAACCAAGTCATGTTGTCAAGACATTGTAATCTAAAATGAATGACAAAGTGTTGTAATTTCCAGTGTTCCTCTCTCCCCGCTGTTCATTCATCATGAAATGAAAGGAGCTCCGTGCTGTAACAGAAATGAACTCGTACATCTAATAATGATAAGTAATGGCTCTGTAATATCTTTACACAGAAAGACAACTCCATCAATCTTCAAAAAAGAATGTGTGTTTAAATAAGGCAAAATAAAACCCTCTGTCCAGAGGAGGAACATGACTTGTACATACACATACAACTATTATTTCTGCACTAATACTGGTTGCTGAAGACAAAGCTATTCCCAGGTGGGGAAAAGTAATGTAAAATCAGAAGGCAGGCACCTAATGTTTGGGGTTTTTTTTCTGAGCAGTAGCAACGAAGATTTAGTTAAAATCTCTAACTATCCCAGAGTCAAAATCTTCAGCTTTTAAACCCTAAATAAATTTTCAAGGTATTTACCAGAGCAATCCCATAATCTACCCATCTAGTGAATTTTCACTCTGCATCACCAGGAAGCAAACAGTATTAAACATGGTAATCCACAGTATTTATTTACACTTAACAGCAGGCTCTAATTCAGTCACATCTCTGATGAAAAAAAAACCCCACAAAGAACCCCAATCCAAATCAAACAAAAAACATTCCACTGTTTCAACTGCAATGTTTTATAATCATTATTCCAGACAGCCCTACCCTTACTCCTTGCTGCACTCTTGTAGAGCATGCACCTCAGATTGCTTTCTTTCACACAAATCTGCTACAGACATGTTACATCTCTGTCCTTTGTTTGGCAAAGGAATCCTCCCAGTGAACAGAGGCTCTAATGAAAAGAAAGCGCCCTACAAAGCCTGCTCTCAAGAATGAGTTAAAACAGGTACACGTAGTAAGATCACCAGTTTTATCACCGAAACTGTGCTTCAGCATGTCACTACATCAGCTGGCATAGCAAGGTGGCATGTACCAGGAATGGGGTATCAGTGTGTATTTCACAGTAAAGAAACAAAACTCACAAGAACTAAGGACTCCTGAGCCATGGTAATAGTCTACACAGACCCTAAGATGGCAGGTCTTCAAAAAAAAAAAAAAAAAAAGAATACCCAGCTAGCCTCCCTTCATGTGTTTCAAGGATAGTTTCATACTGCTATTAAAAGGTTGTTTTAATTTACATTTGCATAGTACTCACTTAGTACACTGCATGGATTGTTTGTACCACACAAGGTCCCATCTTACCTTTTTAATTTCTTTCAGAAAATTAAGAAAAAGCCTGAAAATTTGACTATTGAACAATAGTAGCAAAGTTCAGTATACTACACTGAAAAAAAAGCCTGGCAGTTGAGTTTCCATCTAATGTACTGTGCAACAAGCAGCGCCAGTTCATGACCCAGCCTTAACCTTACAGCATTTTATCCAGTCAGCAACCTAAGGAAACAAAGACGACACTCACCTCAGAGTAAGCCAAGGTAATATGCTCGTATATCCCTTGATGATGATGGATAGCATCTTCTAAATCTTGCAGTTCTGAGGGAAGCTCCACCTCACCACAAGCTTTACACCATGAGTCCACATTGCTCATGTACTGCAACAGGGAAATAACATTCTGCTTAATTTTGGGTTCTATCAAGAAGTACACATACGTCAGTAATACAGCAAAGGCCTGACATCTGTGTGACAGCCACTGAAGAGACCTTTTTAAGGGAAAAATGTTTAACGTATTTCTCTCTGCGCTGACCAAAACAAAGCATATCTCAGAACAGAAACAAATATTCAAGCCTGAGTATACTTGTGTAACTTCTGGCTATATGGCAGTGTGAGCCGTTCACAGACAGCTCAGCCGTATGCCGGCAGCCTTCAGAACCAATTGAACTGTTAGCAATACTCACGCTTCAAGTTAGTCTTGCTCCTTTTCCTGACTTTGCAGCTAAGTAGTTCACTTCACGCTATACCTACTATTTCAAATTCAAAGCCAATTAAGGTCTTGTCTACACAAAGAGGTAAAACGTGCTACAACTTTCAAGTCCAGGCCCTCAGCTCTTATCCATCAACTGTCTGTGCAGATACTCATGGTGCCACGAGGTATCACCTCACCTTTTTTAAGTCTTCAGAGAAAACCAAGTTACTTCACATATGCACACACACACACAAAGAATTAATGGTGAACTGTTCACCGAAACACTCCAGAGTTGTCTTTTGCTGGAAAGAGATCATCAAGGAGGCAAAGCAGTGTTAGAGCACAGCAAATTCACACCTCAGTCCCCAAAGCACTAACTTCGACAGCAGAAAAACACTAAATCCATTTGGCAAGCTACTACAGCAGCAAGCGTGTAAAGGATTTACAACTTAAGCACAGGTCTCTCAGGACTAACACTGAAGTTTGAGCACACAGCACAGCAGCTCAAGTCAAGCCTTTCAGGGGAAATTGGGGATACAACAGACTCTGTTCTGCAGAAAAGTTATCTTTGATGCTTAAGCTGTCTTAACAGACAAGGAACTGCCATCCTAGTAGTATACACAGCAGAAGTTCTGTCAACTTATTTTTGACAGCTAGGAGGCATGAATTTTATACCCTCATTATGCCAGGAAAGGAAAAAGGAAAAGTGAATCTCTTTTTCTAGGAATTTTCATAGCTGTTAAACTTAGTACAGCCAAGCACATGTGGCACCTTTAAACTGACTTTTTCCTCTATTCACGTCAAGTTCAAGCCTCAAAAGTTTTAAGAGATCAAGCCATTTCTCTTATCACATGTATCACAATTCCCAGAGCACATGGGGTTTGGGTTTGTTTTTTGTTTGGTTTGTTGGGGGTTTTTTTAGGAAAAAAGTAATCCACAGACCATTTCTGGTACACCATTATTGTTTGAAAGTTAGAGGATGCGTGTTTAGGATACTTACTTAATTCTTATTTCATCAAGGGACAATTTAAAACATCTATAATGTTAAGCACTGAACATGAAAAGAAGCTCCCTCCATATGGGACCACAGAGCTATACCACTCAGCAGACACTGCTAGGTGGGTGTACTCTTCATTCTGTCTGGCAGCAGGCAGTGACACAACACTTACCTGCACTTGCAAGGGAATATGTGCATTCAAGAATGGCATGTTATTTCTTTGGCTGCTTATTTTTAATCTTTTTTTTTAATGTCTCTAAAGGGGTGATTCCTCTCATCCCAAACCCTCTTTCCTTGAACTCACTCTCCACTGTTAATGAAACAGGTAACATATCACAGGCCTGGTATCTTACAAAGCAACTATGACAATCCATCATAGCTAATCGTCAAATGAAAACTGCAGAATGAGCAATTAAAGAGTTATTAAATTAATCTCAGCAGATGCTGCACTATTTTTTCCTCATTCTTCTCCTGTTTACACTCACAGTTACTGCTGAAGAAGGTGACAGCAACCCTTACCACAGTTGCCCAGGGCGCGCACACACAATTTGCTCCCGTGACTCCTGATGAACATGATTTTCTTATGACAAAGGACAGCACTTCAGTCAGGCCATACCCATCTGTTCACGTTTCGCCATCTCTCTCCTATGCATATGGCCGACAGTGCTAAAATGTAAATCTGAACAACCCGAGCAATTGGAAAAGCATCAATACTGACAAGGTACCACACCGTGTCTATCAAATGCTTCAAGCTGGCTGGTGACTTTTATACCAGAAAACAATTCCTTCCTTCCTCTCCTTTTAACGTGACTTCTCTGTAAAGCATGCTAAAAATACTTACTATAGTGGCATCAGTTTATAGACTTCACCTTAGTCTGTCTAAGGACAGTTAAACCAACGTCACCACTGGCATAATGAGAAGCAATGTGTATTTGCATCTTAATACATTCACATTTCTGATTTCTGGACATTTATAAAGTTGAAGCTTTGTAGTAGAAATCAGGGGGAAAAAACCCAACCTTCTCTAAATGAAGTGTGCTGCCTCTCTCCATTTCTGCAGTTATCAACTCCCAAGTGGTTCATTCAGTGATTCTAAATTAAAGTTGTATCAGACACAAGACCTTCTCTTGCATCCAAATCAGCAAGGCAAATGGAAATAAGAGTATCTACAGCAGCCATGCAGCACACCAGTGCTTCAGTCAGCCATGACCATCCAAGAACCTCTGCTCTCCAAATTCACCAGAGATGTACAGAGCAGACAGTCTATAATATCAATGGGTGACTCAACAGCACACACATAGCACCTCCTTCAGAACTGAATTCTCTTGAGGGGAAAACATGCTTTCACCATCAAGACTATTAACTTGGGGATATTTATTCCTATTTCCCCTACATATACCTCTTCTTTGCCAGTTACACACAGTTAATGACTTAATTAAAATAATTGGTATAGGCCTAAAGCTAAAATTTTTCTTTAATATAGGAGGAATCTCTTATGAGATACTAAGTAAACATCTCCCACCACAATTTCAGATTCAGAAGACAGTTAATTAACTTCTCAACTTTCAAGCCAGTTCAACTTAGTTTTCTATAAGCAATTATTATGAGTTAAATCTTGACACTCAAGGACTGATTGGGATGGAGTGGTGAGAACAACAGAGCAAGTGATGATTCCTGGGTGTAGGAAAGGCATTATATTGATACTGACCATATATTTTTTCCCCTTCTTTTTTCAACTTTAAAGCTTCATATATAATTAAGCTTTTATGTCCACTTCATTTTGATTCCTATATCTCATTTGACAAAATTTTATCTTGCATTGATATGGGCAAGGATTTTTGTGAAGCATGTTAAGGGCAGCGGGCTGTCCTGAGGAGAAAAGGTTATTTGAGTTATCAGCTGAAATCTGCAGAAACGAATGTGGGCTTTCCTACTGACTCTTGTATTTCTGTCTAAATCAAAAGCAAACAGTACAATTCACCATTCCAGCATGGAAACTTCCGCGGGATTCCCCCCCCCCCCCCCCCCCCTCCCGTCACCCAGTTTGTCAAACGACAAAGTTTGCCGCCCTGTTCACTCACCTGTTCAGCTTTCTGATGGAAGATGGAAGACATTTCCAGTAACGTGCTACGTTCATCCAAGGCTGCAGCAAATGCCTTCCATTCTTGCTCCAACTGACTAGCGATCTGTTTGATTTGCTGTGAAGCATAATGGCCAGACTCGACCAGGCGATTTGCTACTGACATGATGCGGTTTATGTTTACATACACATTCTGTGAAGGAGGGAGAAATTTGTGGAAGTTAGCAGACCACTTCTTCTTTACTACACTACTGCTTAATCAAATGTTTTTATTTGCCAAGTTTGTGCATGCCTAATTTGGGAATCTAGGTTTATAATGTAACAGCCTATCTGTATTATTGATGTGGAAGAACAGCTTGAAACAACCACAGAACCTCAAGCTAACAGTCAGCTTAAACAAAGTCATATTATATGAAGACCCATTATTACAATGAAGAGGAAAAGCTAACCACATTTTGCAACAGTGTCAGTAAGAATATTTACAGACCTTCAAGTCAACAAGACATTCAGGCACACACAATACAGGACAACAGAGCATAATTAGAAAGTACTTGATCTACCCATAGTATGCATGTGTGGAACATCACTCTACAAATCTTTATATCAAGTTCTGAAAGTAGTTCTACTTTGTAAGTAACAACATACAGAACTCTGAGTTCTGACGAGTTGAACAGTTTTAATTTTCCTGCCAACTACACTGCCTCAAAGTTAGCACTGGAAACTAGACAAATAAGGTCAGAGATCTGAAAAGATTCTCTAGCATACTGGCATTACTCAGTGATGGCTCTTAGTCACTCTAATTTTCTTTCCTTTTAGCTCGCATGTGCGTTTTGGCCTAAAGTGTCTAAAATATATTCCTGTTCTGATTCCTTATAAACAAGCAATATTTTTTTCAAAGGAAGCAATTGAGTGTTTCTCATTCCTGCAAAACCAGAAACAAGAACAACTTCATCACCAAAAGGTTTCCGAGTAGTTCTTCCCTGTCAGAGCTACACGTATACAATGCTGAGTTGACACTTCTTTCAACTGGGTTGACTCTCACATATCTAGAATGAAGTTCTTAAAATCACTGTGGGTAGATGGATGCAGGATCCATCTACCTTCTCACCAGCAGGAGTGAGAAGAAAACCACCTGGGCACCCATGCCCTTGACCACTGCTTCTGGAACCATGTAGTCACACTTGAGATTTTCCATTTGGAAATCAAAATTTCCATATGGGGCCAAAGTGTTCAGGTCACCCCTCCCTGGCAGTATTGCTGGTGCACACATGGAAGAGCAGCAGCTGAGCAGAGCTGCTGGCCCCTTCTGCATGAACTGCATCCATTGGCTACTTCTGTAAGCTGCACTCCTTCTTGTCTATATCCTAAAAATTTCCATATGGGGCCAAAGTG